>NC_074693.1:4677013-4972013 GCF_029448725.1 Salvelinus fontinalis
CCTAGGGCCTGATGACTCTTCCCCTCCCAGAGGACCTGAGCCCTAGGGCCTGATGACTCTTCCCCTCCCAGAGGACCTGAGCCCTAGGGCCTGATGACTCTTCCCCTCCCAGAGGACCTGATGACTCCTTCGCCTCCCAGAGGACCTGAGCCCTAGGGCCTGATGACTCCTTCCCCTCCCAGAGGACCTGAGCCCTAGGGCCTGATGACTCTTCCCCTCCCAGAGGACCTGAGTCCTAGGGCCTGATGACTCTTCCCCTCCCAGAGGAACTGATGACTCCTTCCCCTCCCAGAGGACCTGAGCCCTAGGGCCTGATGACTCCTTCCCCTCCCAGAGGACCTGAGTCCTAGGGCCTGATGACTCTTCCCCTCCCAGAGGACCTGAGCCCTAGGGCCTGATGACTCCTTCCCCTCCCAGAGGACCTGAGCCCTAGGGCCTGATGACTCTTCCCCTCCCAGAGGACCTGAGCCCTAGGGCCTGATGACTCTTCCCCTCCCAGAGGACCTGAGCCCTAGGGCCTGATGACTCTTCCCCTCCCAGAGGACCTGATGACTCCTTCGCCTCCCAGAGGACCTGAGCCCTAGGGCCTGCTCGCCTCCCTACCACTGAGGAAGTACAGTTCCCGCTCAGCCCAGTCAAAACTGTTCGCTGCTCTGGCACCCCAATGGTGGAACAAACTCCCTCACGACGCCAGGACAGCGGAGTCAATCACCACCTTCCGGAGACACCTGAAACCCCACCTCTTCAAGGAATACCTAGGATAGGATAAAGCAATCCTTCTGCCCCCCCCCCCCCCCTTAAAAGATGTAGATGCACTATTGTAAAGTGGCTGTTCCACTGGATGTCATTAGGTGTATGCACCAATTTGTAAGTCGCTCTGGATAAGAGCGTCTGCTAAATGACTTAAATGTAAATGTTAAATGTGATGACTCCTTGCGGTCCCCAGTCCACCTGGTCGTGCTGCTAGCACTTTGTGACATCTGCTGATGTAAAAAGGGCTTTATTGATTGAAATAATATAGCCTAAATAATTCATGTTTATTCCTTCTTAGGCTCCCTGTCTGGCTCCTGACCTATTTAGAGAGTTTATATGCTGTTCAATATGACATGTATCATATTTGTAATGATGAATGCCTCTTACATTCATCCTTTCATGTTTATAAAGTACTTTTCATTCAAATCATATGGTTTGGTTTCAAATACCTCAAATCCAAATGGTAGGTCCAGGTAGTCACATACAATTGAAGTCGGAATTTTACATACACCTTAGCCAAATACATTTAAACTCAGTTTTTCACAATTCCTGACATTTAACTAGTAAAAATTCCCTGTCTTTGGTCAGTTAGGATCACCACTTTATTTTAATAATGTGAAATGTCAGAATAATAGTAGAGAGAATTCTTTATTTCAGCTTTCATTTCTTTCATCACATTCCCAGTGGGTCAGAAGTTTACATACACTCAATTAGTATTTGGTAGCATTGCCTTCAAATTGTTTAACTTTGGTCAAACGTGTCGGGTAGCCTTCCACAAGCTTCCCACAATAAGTTGGGTGAATTTGGGCCCGTTCCTCCTGACAGAGCTGGTGTAACTGAGTCAGGTTTGCAGGACTCCTTGCTCACACACACTTTTTCAGTTCTGCCCACACATTTTCTATGGGATTGAGGTCAGGGCTTTGTGATGGCCACTCCAATACCCTCACTTTGTTGTCCTTAAGCCATTTTGCCACAACTTTGGAAATATGCTTGGAGTCACTGTCCATTTGGAAGACCCAAGCTTTAACTTCCTGACTGATGTCTTGAGATGTTGCTTCAATATATCCACATCGTTTTCTTTCCTCATGATGCCATCTATTTTGTGAAGTGCACCAGTCCCTCCTGCAGCAAAGCACCCCCACAACATGATGCTGCCACCCCCGTGCTTCACGGTTGGGATGGTGTTCTTCAGCTTGCAAGCATCCCTCTTTTTCCTCCAAACATAACAATGGTCATTATGGCCAAACAGTTCTATTTTTGTTTCATCAGACCAGTGAACACTTCTCCAAAAAGTACGGTCTTTGTCCCCATGTGCAGTTGCAAACCATAGTCTGGCTTTATTATGGCAGGTTGGGCTATTTGACCAACAAGGAGAGTGATGGAGTGCTGTATCAGATGACCTGGCCTCCACAATCACCCAACCTCAACCCAATTGAGATGGTTTGGGATGAGTTGGACCGCAGAATGAAGGAAAAGCAGCCAACAAGTGCTCAGCATATGTGGGAACTCCTTCAAGACTGTTAGAAAAACATTCCAGGTGAAGCTGGTTGAGAGAATGCCAAGAGTGTGCTAAGCTGTCATCAAGGCAAAGGGTGACTACTTTGAAGAATCTAAAATCTAAAATATAATTTGATTTGTTTAACACATTTTTGGTTACTATATGATTCCATATGTGTTATTTCATAGTTTTGATGTCTTCACTATTATTCTACAAAGTAGAAAATAGTAAAAAATGTAAGGAAAAATCCTTGAATGAGTAGGTGTGTCCAAACTTTGTCACTTAGCTAGAAAGTTATCAAACTAGCTGGAGTCCTGAGCTGGATATATATAATTTATTCTACATATCTTGGATCTCCTAGTTATACTCAATGTATAGGTATATTTATTATAGTTACAGTATACTAATATAACTTAGTTATATTTATTATAGTTACAGTACACTAATATAACTTAGCTATATTTATTATAGTTACAGTATACTAATATAACTTAGTTATACTCAACTTAGTTATATATATTATAGTTACAGTATACTAATATAACTTAGAGTTATATTTATTATAGTTATATTTATTATAGTTACAGAATACTAATATAACTTAGAGTTATATTTATTATAGTTATATTTATTATAGTTACAGAATACTAATATAACTTAGAGTTATATTTATTATAGTTATATTTATTATAGTTACAGAATACTAATATAACTTATAGTTATATTTATTATAGTTACAGTATACTAATATAACTTAGTTATATATATTATAGTTACAGTATACTAATATAACTTATAAGCAGTGGCATAGCACACACTCCGCATCACCTAATATTTAAAAGCAGTCTTGAAAATAATACCGCCAGTATTTAGAAATATCCCGCTATATGGTATAAACGGTATATCGCCCAAACCTAGTAAATAGACAATGTAACATCAACCACAGTTTGGCTTGGAATAGGAATTGGGGTTGGATCGCCTGCTGCTTTAAACCAGTGTTCATAACAGCCTGGTCCTTCTATACATCTCTATCAGTCATAACATACTATCTTCTGTTTAATCTCTCTGGGTGTTTCACCGTAATCAACCACACTGGCTATGTGGCCACCTCACTGACAGGGAGTTCATTAACCACAGTAGAGAGACACACACACACATGTAGGCGCACACAGACACACACACACACACATGTAGGCGCACACACACACACACACACACACATGTAGGCGCACACACACACACACACACACACACACACACACACACACACACACACACACACACACACACACACACACACACACACACACACACACACACACACACACAGCCTGGAGCTGTGCAGAATCCAAGGAAGTCAAGGTCAGACAAATCCCAGGAGGCCAAGCGGAGCATTACGACTCGTCGCAGTCTGACTACCCAGAAACCCTTTCAGCACTTCCAGAAGAAGCTCCCTTTCACTCTGAATGGTTAAATAATTACTGGCTGACTGGTTGGCTGACTAGTTGGCTAACTGACCAGCTGGCTGACAGCAGGCTGACTGACTGACTGGCTAGCTGAAGGGCTAACTGACCAGCTGGCTGGCTGACAGCAGGCTGACTGACTGACTGGCTAGCCGAAGGGCTAACTGACCAGCTGGCTGGCTGACAGGCTGACTGACTGACTGGCTAGCTGAAGGGCTAACTGACCAGCTGGCTGGCTGACAGGCTGACTGACTGACTGGCTAGCTGAAGGGCTAACTGACCAGCTGGCTGGCTGACAGCAGGCTGACTGACTGGCTAGCTGAAGGGCTAACTGACCAGCTGGCTGGCTGACAGCAGGCTGACTGACTGACTGGCTAGCTGAAGGGCTAACTGACCAGCTGGCTGGCTGACAGCAGGCTGACTGACTGACTGGCTAGCTGAAGGGCTAACTGACCAGCTGGCTGACTGTCTGGCTGACTGTCTGGCTGACTGTCTGGCTGACTGTCTGGCTGACTGGTTGGCTGACTGGTTGGTTAGTACACAGAGCCGGACTGCAGATGTTGAGGAACTGCAGTTTTGGCGCCACACATCGTTCCAGTTCTGAAGCCACACATCGTTCCAGTTCTGAAGCCACACATCGTTCCAGTTCTGAAGCCACACATCGTTCCAGTTCTGAAGCCACACATCGTTCCAGTTCTGAAGCCACACATCGTTCCAGTTCTGAAGCCACACATCGTTCCAGTTCTGAAGCCACACATCGTTCCAGTTCTGAAGCCACACATCGTTCCAGTTCTGAAGCCACACATCGTTCCAGTTCTGAAGCCACACATCGTTCCAGTTCTGAAGCCACACATCGTTCCAGTTCTGAAGCCACACATCGTTCCAGTTCTGAAGCCACACATCGTTCCAGTTCTGAAGCCACACATCGTTCCAGTTCTGAAGCCACACATCGTTCCAGTTCTGAAGCCACACATCGTTCCAGTTCTGAAGCCACACATCGTTCCAGTTCTGAAGCCACACATCATTCCAGTTCTGAAGCCACACATCGTTCCAGTTCTGAAGCCACACATCGTTCCAGTTCTGAAGCCACACATCATTCCAGTTCTGAAGCCACACATCATTCCAGTTCTGAAGCCACACATCGTTCCAGTTCTGAAGCCACACATCGTTCCAGTTCTGAAGCCACACATCATTCCAGTTCTGAAGCCACACATCATTCCAGTTCTGAAGCCACACATCGTTCCAGTTCTGAAGCCACACATCATTCCAGTTCTGAAGCCACACATCGTTCCAGTTCTGAAGCCACACATCGTTCCAGTTCTGAAGCCACACATCGTTCCAGTTCTGAAGCCACACATCGTTCCAGTTCTGAAGCCACACATCGTTCCAGTTCTGAAGCCACACATCGTTCCAGTTCTGAAGCCACACATCGTTCCAGTTCTGAAGCCACACATCGTTCCAGTTCTGAAGCCACACATCGTTCCAGTTCTGAAGCCACACATCGTTCCAGTTCTGAAGCCACACATCGTTCCAGTTCTGAAGCCACACATCGTTCCAGTTCTGAAGCCACACATCGTTCCAGTTCTGAAGCCACACAGTCGCAGTATGATATTAAATTAGCATTACAAAGGATCTGCCACCATCTGTGACACAAAGAGGATGGATGGCTGTAGACTGAGTAGAGGATGATGGCAGTAGACTGAGTAGAGGATAGATGGCTGTACACTGAGTAGAGGATAGATGGCTGTAGACTGAGTAGAGGATAGATGGCTGTAGACTGAGTAGAGGATAGATGGCTGTAGACTGAGTAGAGGATAGATGGCTGTAGACTGAGTAGAGGATAGATGGCTGTACACTGAGTAGAGGATAGATGGCTGTACACTGAGTAGAGGATAGATGGCTGTAGACTGAGTAGAGGATAGATGGCTGTAGACTGAGTAGAGGATAGATGGCTGTACACTGAGTAGAGGATAGATGGCTGTAGACTGAGTAGAGGATGGATGGCTGTAGACTGAGTAGAGGATAGATGGCTGTAGACTGAGTAGAGGATAGATGGCAGTAGACTCAGTAGAGGATAGATGGCTGTAGACTGAGTAGAGGATAGATGGCTGTAGACTGAGTAGAGGATAGATGGCTGTAGACTGAGTAGAGGATAGATGGCTGTAGACTGAGTAGAGGATAGATGGCTGTACACTGAGTAGAGGATAGATGGCTGTACACTGAGTAGAGGATGATGGCTGTACACTGAGTAGAGGATAGATGGCAGGATGGCTACTGTAGGTATATCAGACAGTCACATATCTGTATACTGCTGAACACAAAGACACACCCCCTGCTACGATGCAGACACCCCCCCTGCTACGATGCAGACACACCCCCTGCTACGATGCAGACACACCCCCTGCTACGATGCAGACACACCCCCTGCTACGATGCAGACACACCCCCTGCTACGATGCAGACACACCCCCTGCTACGATGCAGACACACCCCCTGCTACGATGCAGACACACCCCCTGCTACGATGCTTGATGACAGACTGCTGCTCAGATCATTTCCAGGACATTGTTCCATTTTCAAAAAGATGCACGCATGCACACGCTCACTCTCTAATACACGCTCACTCTCTCAATCACGCTCACTGTCTCATACACGCTCACTCTCTCAATCACGCTCACTCTCTAATACACGCTCACTCTCTAATACACGCTCACTCTCTAATACACGCTCACTCTCTCATACACGCTCACTCTCTCAATCACGCTCACTCTCTAATACACGCTCACTCTCTAATACACGCTCACTCTCTAATACACGCTCACTTTCAATCACGCTCACTCTCTCAATCACGCTCACTCTCTTAATCACGCTCACTCTCTAATACACGCTCACTCTCTCAAACACGCTCACTCTCTAATACACGCTCACTCTCTCATACACGCTCACTCCAAATCACGCTCACTCTCTAATACACGCTCACTCTCTAATACACGATCACTCTCTCAACCACGCTCACTCTCTCAATCACGCTCACTCTCTAATACACGCTCACTCTCTTAATCACGCTCACTCTCTCATACACGCTCACTCTCTTAATCACACTCACTCTCTCATACACGCTCACTCTCTTAATCACGCTCACTCTCTCATACACGCTCACTCTCTTAATCACGCTCACTCTCTTAATCACACTCACTCTCTCAATCACGCTCACTCTCTCATACACGCTCACTCTTTCAATCACGCTCACTCTCTCAATAACGCTCACTCTCTCATACACGCTCACTCTCTCAATCACGCTCACTCTCAATTAACGCTCACTCTCTCAATCACGCTCACTCTCTCATACACGCTCACTCTCAATTAACGCTCACTCTCTCATACACGCTCACTCTCTCATACACGCTCACTCTCTCAATAACGCTCACTCTCTCATACACGCTCACTCTCTCAATCACGCTCACTCTCTAATACACGCTCACTCTCTCAATCACGCTCACTGTCTCATACACGCTCACTCTCTCAATCACGCTCACTCTCTAATACACGCTCACTCTCTAATACACGCTCACTCTCTAATACACGCTCACTCTCTCATACACGCTCACTCTCTCAATCACGCTCACTCTCTAATACACGCTCACTCTCTAATACACGCTCACTCTCTAATACACGCTCACTTTCAATCACGCTCACTCTCTCAATCACGCTCACTCTCTTAATCACGCTCACTCTCTAATACACGCTCACTCTCTCAATCACGCTCACTCTCTAATACACGCTCACTCTCTAATACACGCTCACTCTCTCATACACGCTCACTCCAAATCACGCTCACTCTCTAATACACGCTCACTCTCTAATACACGATCACTCTCTCAACCACGCTCACTCTCTCAATCACGCTCACTCTCTAATACACGCTCACTCTCTTAATCACGCTCACTCTCTCATACACGCTCACTCTCTTAATCACACTCACTCTCTCATACACGCTCACTCTCTTAATCACGCTCACTCTCTCATACACGCTCACTCTCTTAATCACGCTCACTCTCTTAATCACACTCACTCTCTCAATCACGCTCACTCTCTCATACACGCTCACTCTTTCAATCACGCTCACTCTCTCAATAACGCTCACTCTCTCAATAACGCTCACTCTCTCATACACGCTCACTCTCTCAATCACGCTCACTCTCAATTAACGCTCACTCTCTCAATCACGCTCACTCTCTCATACACGCTCACTCTCAATTAACGCTCACTCTCTCATACACGCTCACTCTCTCATACACGCTCACTCTCTCATACACGCTCACTCTCTAATACACGCTCACTCTCTCAATCACGCTCACTCTCTCATACACGCTCACTCTCTTAATCACGCTCACTCTCTCATACACGCTCACTCTCTTAATCACGCTCACTCTCTCATACACGCTCACTCTCTTAATCACGCTCACTCTCTTAATCACACTCACTCTCTTAATCACGCTCACTCTCTCATACACGCTCACTCTTTCAATCACGCTCACTCTCTTAATCACGCTCACTCTCTCATACACGCTCACTCTCTTAATCACGCTCACTCTCTAATACACGCTCACTCTCTCAATCACGCTCACTCTCTCATACACGCTCACTCTCTAATACACGCTCACTCTCTTAATCACGCTCACTCTCTCATACACGCTCACTCTCTCATTCACGCTCACTCTCTAATACACGCTCACTTTCAATCACGCTCACTCTCTCAATCACGCAAGAATAGAGTTGGCTCACTCTCTCATACACGCTCACTCTCTCATTCACGCTCACTCTCTCAATCACGCAAGAATAGAGTTGGCTCACTCTCTCAATCACGCTCACTCTCTTAATCACGCTCACTCTCTAATACACGCTCACTCTCTCAATCACGCTCACTCTCTAATACACGCTCACTCTCTCAATCACGCTCACTCTCTCATACACGCTCACTCTCTAATACACGCTCACTCTCTCAATCACACTCACTCTCTCATTCACGCTCACTCTCTCAATCACGCTCACTCTCTCAATCACGCTCACTCTCTCATACACGCTCACTCTCTCAATCACGCTCACTCTCTCAATCACGCTCACTCTCTCAATCACGCTCACTCTCTCATACACACTCACTCTCTCAATCACCCTCACTCTTTCATACACACTCACTCTCTCAATCACGCTCACTCTCTCATTCACGCTCACTCTCTCAATCACGCAAGAATAGAGTTGGCTCACTCCCTGATTCTCCCCTCACCCCCCTCTCATCGTCCTCTCCTTCACTGTAGAGGTGTTATCAGCCCCTGGATCCGAGCCAAGCTTCTACTTGGCAGACAGACGAGAGGAGAGGAGAAGAGGAGAAGAGGATGAGGGGCGAGGAGAGGAGGATTAGGAGAGGGGGAGGAGGATGAGGAGAAGAGAGGAGGATGAGAGAGGGGAATGAGAAGAGAAGAGGAGGATGAGGAAAGGAGAGGGAGATGAGGAGAGGGAAAGGATGAGACAGGAATGAGGAGAGGAGAAGGGGATGACCAGTAAAGAGTATAAAGAGAAGCATCTCCTTCCTCTCCTTTCCTTTCACCTACTCTCCTCTCTTCTCCTTCCCTTTCCTCTCCTCTCACATCCTCTGCTCTCGTCTCCTGTCCTCTCCTCTCCTTTCACCTACTCTCCTCTCTTCTCCTTCCCTTTCCTCTCCTCTCCTCTGCTCTCTTCTCCTGTCCTCTCCTCTCCTGTCCTCTTCTGTGCCATACGGGACGTTCACTATGTCTTCTACCACGTTGTCAGGCCAGCTGAAGACAGAAAGATAGCCTCAGCCATGTCAGAACCTGCTAGGACCGTGTGACCCGTCGATTGGGACCCGTCAATCTGGATGTACATTCTAGCTTCACGGTGACATCACACAGGTGTCACCACAGCTTTTAGAAGAGAATCTTCATTCATTCAGACAAACCTCTGTCCATAGTTACGGTAGAGTATAGCCCCATGCAGGCACGTTGGAGACCTCACCCAGACACTTTGCCAAAGGGGTCGTGGGTTTCAATTGAAAACAGATGCTACTGATTTCCCACTTCAGACACAACATTTCTACACGAATACAGTTGTCCCATGACCTTCAGGAAGTATTCACACCCCTTTGACTTTTTCCACATGTTGTTGTGTTACAGCCTGAATTTAAAATGGAGGACATTTTGAATTTGTGTCAGTGATCTACACAAAATACCCCACAATGTCAAAGTGGAACGGAGTCAGTAAGTATTCAAACCGTTTGTTATGGTAAGGAGCCTAAATAAGTTCACGAGTAACAATGAGCTTACCAAGCCACATAATAAGTTGCATGGACTCACTCTTTGTGCAATAATAGTGTTTAATAACATGATTTTTGAATGTCTACCTCATCTCTGTACCCCACACACATACAATTATCTGTAAGGTCCCTCAGTTTGAGCAGTGAATTTCAAACACCGATTCAACCACAAAGACCAGGGAGGTTTTCCGATGCCTCGCTAAGAAATCAGGTTACTTACATTGTGTCTTCCAGCGCCCCTGGTATAATGTACATTTGCTGAAACATTTTGACAACTCTGCATCACAATGGTACGGATATGCTGAGCTGTGCTTGGGTCATTGATGAAGTCATTGTCTCAACGCAGCCTTATAATGCTGTGAAAGGATCCAGGAACCCAAATGATTTGGCTGGATCCCATCCTCTTTACAATACGATGTATGTTTCCAGAAGGTATCAGAATTGTCAATAAATGTTAGACCCACAGAGCTGCGTCTCGTAAACAGTTATTGAGAGCTAAAAGTCTGCTGAACCGTTCTATGCCACCATTTGGGGAGGGCAAAGGGCCAGACATTATGGGGTGTTTGTTGGTGTCTACCCAATCATTTCTTTAAAATCCATCTTGTCATTGAATCCCACATGAACTGTGATAGACTCAATTTCCTGATGCAGGTTTATAATGTTTGGGAGCAGCTTATTGATGTCCTGATGCTGGTTAATGTTTGGGAGCAGCTTATTGATGTCCCGATGCAGGTTAATAATGTTGGGGAGCAGATTATTGATGTCCTGATGCAGGTTTATAATGTTTGGGAGCAGATTATTGATGTCCTGATGCTGGTTAATAATGTTGGGGAGCAGATTATTGATGTCCTGATGCAGGTTTATAGTGTTTGGGAGCAGCTTATTGATGTCCTGATGCTGGTTTATAATGTTTGGGAGCAGCTTATTGATGTCCTGATGCAGGTTTATAATGTTGGGGAGCAGCTTATTGATGTCCTGATGCTGGTTTATAATGTTTGGGAGCAGCTTATTGATGTCCTGATGCAGGTTTATAATGTTGGGGAGCAGCTTATTGATGTCCTGATGCAGGTTTATAATGTTGGGGAGCAGCTTATTGATGTCCTGATGCTGGTTTATAATGTTTGGGAGCAGATTATTGATGTCCTGATGCAGGTTTATAATGTTGGGGAGCAGCTTATTGATGTCCTGATGCTGGTTTATAATGTTTGGGAGCAGCTTATTGATGTCCTGATGCTGGTTAATGTTTGGGAGCAGCTTATTGATGTCCTGGTGCTGGTTTATAATGTTTGGGAGCAGCTTGTTGATGTCCTGATGCAGGTTAATGTTTGGGAGCAGCTTATTGATGTCCTGATGCTGGTTTATAATGTTTGGGAGCAGCTTATTGATCTCCTGATGCTGGTTAATGTTTGGGAGCAGCTTATTGATGTCCTGACGCTTGTTTATAATGTTTGGGAGCAGATTATTGATGTTCTGATGCTGGTTAATGTTTGGGAGCATCTTATTGATGTCCTGATGCTGGTTTATAATGTTTGGGAGCAGCTTATTGATGTCCTGATGCTGGTTAATGTTTGGGAGCAGCTTATTGATGTCCTGATGCTGGTTAATGTTTGGGAGAAGCTTATTGATGTCCTGGTGCTGGTTTATAATGTTTGGGAGCAGCTTGTTGATGTCCTGATGCAGGTTAATGTTTGGGAGCAGCTTATTGATGTCCTGATGCTGGTTTATAATGTTTGGGAGCAGCTTATTGATCTCCTGATGCTGGTTAATGTTTGGGAGCAGCTTATTGATGTCCTGACGCTTGTTTATAATGTTTGGGAGCAGCTTATTGATGTCCTGATGCAGGTTAATGTTTGGGAGGAGCTTGTTGATGTCCTGATGTTGGTTAATGTTTGGGAGCAGCTTATTGATGTCCTGATGCTGGTTTATAATGTTTGGGAGCAGCTTGTTGATGTCCTGATGCAGGTTAATGTTTGGGAGCAGCTTATTGATGTCCTGATGCTGGTTTATAATGTTTGGGAGCAGCTTATTGATCTCCTGATGCTGGTTAATGTTTGGGAGCAGCTTATTGATGTCCTGACGCTTGTTTATAATGTTTGGGAGCAGCTTATTGATGTCCTGATGCAGGTTAATGTTTGGGAGGAGCTTGTTGATGTCCTGATGTTGGTTAATGTTTGGGAGCAGCTTATTGATGTCCTGATGCTGGTTTATAATGTTTGGGAGCAGCTTGTTGATGTCCTGATGCTGGTTTATAGTGTTTGGGAGCAGCTAATTGATGTCCTGATGCTGGTTTATAATGTTTGGGAGCAGTTTATTGATGTCCTGATGCTGGTTTATAATGTTTGGGAGCAGTTTATTGATGTCCTGATGCTGGTTAATGTTTGGGAGCAGCTTATTGATGTCCTGATGCTTGTTTATAATGTTTGGGAGCAGCTTATTGATGTCCTGATGCAGGTTAATGTTTGGGAGGAGCTTGTTGATGTCCTGATGCTGGTTTATAATGTTGGGGAGCAGATTATTGATGTCCTGATGCAGGTTAATGTTTGGGAGCAGCTTATTGATGTCCTGATGCTGGTTAATGTTTGGGAGCAGCTTATTGATGTCCTGATGCTGGTTTATAATGTTTGGGAGCAGATTATTGATGTCCTGATGCAGGTTAATGTTTGGGAGCAGCTTATTGATGTCCTGATGCTGGTTTATAATGTTGGGGAGCAGATTATTGATGTCCTGATGCAGGTTAATGTTTGGGAGCAGCTTATTGATGTCCTGATGCTGGTTTATAATGTTTGGGAGCAGCTTATTGATCTCCTCATGCTGGTTAATGTTTGGGAGCAGCTTATTGATGTCCTGATGCAGGTTTATAATGTTGGGGAGCAGCTTATTGATGTCCTGATGCAGGTTTATAATGTTGGGGAGCAGCTTATTGATGTCCTGATGCTGGTTTATAATGTTTGGGAGCAGATTATTGATGTCCTGATGCAGGTTTATAATGTTGGGGAGCAGCTTATTGATGTCCTGATGCTGGTTTATAATGTTTGGGAGCAGCTTATTGATGTCCTGATGCTGGTTAATGTTTGGGAGCAGCTTATTGATGTCCTGGTGCTGGTTTATAATGTTTGGGAGCAGCTTGTTGATGTCCTGATGCAGGTTAATGTTTGGGAGCAGCTTATTGATGTCCTGATGCTGGTTTATAATGTTTGGGAGCAGCTTATTGATCTCCTGATGCTGGTTAATGTTTGGGAGCAGCTTATTGATGTCCTGACGCTTGTTTATAATGTTTGGGAGCAGATTATTGATGTTCTGATGCTGGTTAATGTTTGGGAGCATCTTATTGATGTCCTGATGCTGGTTTATAATGTTTGGGAGCAGCTTATTGATGTCCTGATGCTGGTTAATGTTTGGGAGCAGCTTATTGATGTCCTGATGCTGGTTAATGTTTGGGAGAAGCTTATTGATGTCCTGGTGCTGGTTTATAATGTTTGGGAGCAGCTTGTTGATGTCCTGATGCAGGTTAATGTTTGGGAGCAGCTTATTGATGTCCTGATGCTGGTTTATAATGTTTGGGAGCAGCTTATTGATCTCCTGATGCTGGTTAATGTTTGGGAGCAGCTTATTGATGTCCTGACGCTTGTTTATAATGTTTGGGAGCAGCTTATTGATGTCCTGATGCAGGTTAATGTTTGGGAGGAGCTTGTTGATGTCCTGATGCTGGTTAATGTTTGGGAGCAGCTTATTGATGTCCTGATGCTGGTTTATAATGTTTGGGAGCAGCTTGTTGATGTCCTGATGCTGGTTTATAGTGTTTGGGAGCAGCTTATTGATGTCCTGATGCTGGTTTATAATGTTTGGGAGCAGTTTATTGATGTCCTGATGCTGGTTTATAATGTTTGGGAGCAGTTTATTGATGTCCTGATGCTGGTTAATGTTTGGGAGCAGCTTATTGATGTCCTGATGCTTGTTTATAATGTTTGGGAGCAGCTTATTGATGTCCTGATGCAGGTTAATGTTTGGGAGGAGCTTGTTGATGTCCTGATGCTGGTTTATAATGTTGGGGAGCAGATTATTGATGTCCTGATGCAGGTTAATGTTTGGGAGCAGCTTATTGATGTCCTGATGCTGGTTAATGTTTGGGAGAAGCTTATTGATGTCCTGATGCTGGTTTATAATGTTTGGGAGCAGATTATTGATGTCCTGATGCAGGTTAATGTTTGGGAGCAGCTTATTGATGTCCTGATGCTGGTTTATAATGTTGGGGAGCAGATTATTGATGTCCTGATGCAGGTTAATGTTTGGGAGCAGCTTATTGATGTCCTGATGCTGGTTTATAATGTTTGGGAGCAGCTTATTGATCTCCTGATGCTGGTTAATGTTTGGGAGCAGCTTATTGATGTCCTGATGCTTGTTTATAATGTTTGGGAGCAGCTTATTGATGTCCTGATGCAGTTTAATGTTTGGGAGGAGCTTGTTGATGTCCTGATGCTGGTTAATGTTTGGGAGGAGCTTGTTGATGTCCTGTACTCGTGCTCCTGGATAGCACAAAGTGCACAGCCGTCACATACACAGGCTGTCCCAGCAATGAAGGCACAGGGATATCAGGCACCAGTGCAGTGAAGCTACTCCTCATGTCAATCTGCTCCGAACCTCTCGCTGTCACTCCCGTCCACTTAGCAGCATGCCACTGCCTTTGGTTTCCACGACTTGTGACATGGAACCAGCGTTGACTGGAATATTCTACTTGCTGTTCTCTGTCTACTTCACTACAGGATGGAGGAGGAGAAGCAGATGGAGATGACTTCCTTGGCAGGCTAGTTCCTGGTAACACAGGCCATTCTGATAGAGACAGATGGAGAACTAGTTCCTGGTAACACAGGCCATTCTGATAGAGACAAATGGAGAACTAGTTCCTGGTAACACAGGCCATTCTGATAGAGACAGATGGAGAACTAGTTCCTGGTAACACAGGCCATTCTGATAGAGACAAATGGAGAACTAGTTCCTGGTAACACAGGCCATTCTGATAGAGACAGATGGAGAACTAGATCCTGGTAACACAGGCCATTCTGATAGAGACAGATGGAGAACTAGTTCCTGGTAACACAGGCCATTCTGATAGGGACAGATGGAGAACTAGTTCCTGGTAACACAGGCCATTCTGATAGAGACAGATGGAGAACTAGTTCCTGGTAACACAGGCCATTCTGATAGAGACAGATGGAGAACTAGTTCCTGGTAACACAGGCCATTCTGATAGGGACAGATGGAGAACTAGTTCCTGGTAACACAGGCCATTCTGATAGAGACAGATGGAGAACTAGTTCCTGGTAACACAGGCCATTCTGATAGAGACAGATGGAGAACTAGTTCCTGGTAACATAGGCCATTCTGATAGGGACAGATGGAGAACTAGTTCCTGGTAACACAGGCCATTCTGATAGAGACAGATGGAGAACTAGTTCCTGGTAACACAGGCCATTCTGATAGAGACAGATGGAGAACTAGTTCCTGGTAACACAGGCCATTCTGATAGGGACAGATGGAGAACTAGTTCCTGGTAACACAGGCCATTCTGATAGAGACAGATGGAGAACTAGTTCCTGGTAACACAGGCCATTCTGATAGAGACAGATGGAGAACTAGTTCCTGGTAACACAGGCCATTCTGATAGGGACAGATGGAGAACTAGTTCCTGGTAACACAGGCCATTCTGATAGAGACAGATGGAGATAGGGACCAGTGCAGTGAAGCTACTCCTCTCATCTCCTTCATATATATTACAATGCTCTACAATCACATTACATACTAGCTATATGCTTTTTACATTATGTCACAATGGCATGTTGCATAAAGTCCAGTGAAGTTCTTTAATGGCCGTCGTGGTGCCGGCTTGAGGGGGAATATACACGTCTGTGACTATAACTGAAGAGAATTCTCTTTGGAGGTAATACGGTCAGCATTTGATTGTGAGGTATTCTAGGTTGGTTGAACAAAAGGAATTGAGTTCCTGTACATTACCATATTCACACCATGAGTAGTTAATCATGAAACATGCACCCCCGCCCTTCCTCCCGGAGAGAAATGTAGTCCTGTCTGCACAATGAACTGAGAACCCAACTGGCTGTACGGACTCAGACAGTATATCCCGCGAGAGCCATGTTTCCGTGAAACAGAGTATGTTACAATCCCTGATGTCTCTCTGGAAGGAGATCCTCGCCCTGAGCTCGTCTACTTTATTATCCAGCCGACTGAACGTTAGCGAGTAATATACTCAGAAACGGTGGGTGGTGTGCACATCTCCTGAGTCGAACTAGAAGTCCACTCCGAGTACCACTTCTCCGCAGGCAATGTTTTGGGTCAGCCTCTGGAATCAGTTCAATTGTGGAATACGAACAAAAGATCAGATTCGGGAAAGTCATATTCCTGGTGATATTCCTGGTAATGCTGGTGAGTTACCGCTGCTCTGATATCCAACAGTTATCCCTGTCTGTATATAATAACACAAAAACATTTCTGGCCTAAATAATGTAAGAAATAACACATAAAAAACAAAATACTGCAGAGTTGCCTAGGGGCTAGAAGCACGACTGCCCTGTCTATCGGCTCCGTTCTTTGCATGTGTGTCAAACAGAGAGTGTGGGCGTGCTGGATTGAATGTGTCTTTGTGAACGAGAGAACGACAAGAGGGAGAGGGTGAGGAGAGAGAGAGGAGAGAGAGAGGAGAGAGAGAGGGAGAGAGATTGAGAGGAAATATATATATAGAGAGAGAGGAGAAATATAGAAAGAGAGAGAGAGGGGAGAAAGAGAGAGGAGAGAGCGAAGGAGAAAGAGAGAGGGAGAGAGGAGAGATTGAGAGGGGAGAAAGAGGAGAGAGGAGATAGGAGAGAGAGAGAGGAGAGGGAGAGAGATTGAGAGGAAATATATATATATAGAGAGAGGAGAAATATAGAAAGAGAGAGAGAGGGGAGAGAGAGAGGAGAGAGCGAAAGAGAGAGAGAGAGGGAAAGAGAGGAGAGATTGAGAGGGGAGAGAGAGGAGAGAGAGGAGAGAGAGGAGAGAGAGAGAGAGGAGAGAGAGGAGAGAGAGAGGAGAGAGAGGAGAGAGAGAGGGAGAGAGAGGAGAGATTGAGAGAGGAGAGAGAGGAGAGAGAGGAGATAGGAGAGAAAGAGAGAGGGAGAGAGAGGAGAGATTGAGAGAGGAGAGAGAGGAGAGAGGAGAGAGAGAGATGAGATAGGAGAGAAAGAGAGAGGGGAGAGGAGAGAGGAGAGAGAGAGAGATTGAGAGGGGAGAGAGAGATTGAGAGGGGAGAGAGAGAGAGAGCCCACGCTCAGGGGTAGCTAAGAATACAGATGTACTACCTAACAGAGAGAGTACTGTAGCAGAGACCAAGAGCTGAGAGGCTGTAGGCTGATGGTTCATATGGTAGCTGAGGATGTGTTTTGAAGAGTAGTGCACTATATAGGCAATAGGGGTCCATAGGACTCTGGTCAAGAGTAGTGTACTATATAGGCAATAGGGGTCCATAGGACTCTGGTCAAGAGTAGTGTACTATATAGGCAATAGGGGTCCATAGGACTCTGGTCAAGTGAACTACAGACTTTAACCAGGAAAACATAGCAGATACTAAAGAATAATGTTCTCTATGATGTTCTCTATGATGTTCTGTATGATGTTCTGTATGATGTTCTCTATGATGTTCTGTATGATGTTCTGTATGATGTTCTCTATGATGTTCTCTATGATGTTCTCTATGATGTTCTGTATGATGTTCTGTATGATGTTCTGTATGATGTTCTGTATGATGTTCTGTATGATGTTCTGTGTGATGTTCTGTATGATGTTCTGTATGATGTTCTGTATGATGTTCTGTATGATGTTCTGTATGATGTTCTCTATGATGTTCTGTATGATGTTCTGTATGATGTTCTCTATGATGTTCTCTATGAGGACAGAACACTGACATGAGGACAGAACACTGACATGAGGACAGAACACTGACACGAGGACAGAACACTGACACGAGGACAGAACACTGACACGAGGACAGAACACTGACACGAGGACAGAACACTGACACGAGGACAGAACACTGACACGAGGACAGAACACTGACACGAGGACAGAACACTGACACGAGGACAGAACACTGACACGAGGACAGAACACTGACACGAGGACAGAACACTGACACGAGGACAGAACACTGACACGAGGACAGAACACTGACACGAGGACAGAACACTGACACGAGGACAGAACACTGACACGAGGACAGAACACTGACACGAGGACAGAACACTGACATGAGGACAGAACACTGACATGAGGACAGAACACTGACAGAACACTGACATGAGGACAGAACACTGACATGAGGACAGAACACTGACATGAGGACAGAACACTGACACGAGGACAGAACACTGACATGAGGACAGAACACTGACATGAGGACAGAACACTGACACGAGGACAGAACACTGACATGAGGACAGAACACTGACACGAGGACAGAACACTGACAGAACACTGACATGAGGACAGAACACTGACAGAACACTGACATGAGGACAGAACACTGACATGAGGACAGAACACTGACATGAGGACAGAACACTGACATGAGGACAGAACACTGACATGAGGACAGAACACTGACACGAGGACAGAACACTGACATGAGGACAGAACACTGACATGAGGACAGAACACTGACATGAGGACAGAACACTGACATGAGGACAGAACACTGACACGAGGACAGAACACTGACATGAGGACAGAACACTGACACGAGGACAGAACACTGACATGAGGACAGAACACTGACATGAGGACAGAACACTGACATGAGGACAGAACACTGACATGAGGACAGAACACTGACATGAGGACAGAACACTGACATGAGGACAGAACACTGACATGAGGACAGAACACTGACATGAGGACAGAACACTGACACGAGGACAGAACACTGACATGAGGACAGAACACTGACATGAGGACAGAACACTGACAGAACACTGACATGAGGACAGAACACTGACACGAGGACAGAACACTGACATGAGGACAGAACACTGACATGAGGACAGAACACTGACATGAGGACAGAACACTGACATGAGGACAGAACACTGACATGAGGACAGAACACTGACACGAGGACAGAACACTGACAGAACACTGACATGAGGACAGAACACTGACATGAGGACAGAACACTGACATGAGGACAGAACACTGACAGAACACTGACATGAGGACAGAACACTGACATGAGGACAGAACACTGACATGAGGACAGAACACTGACATGAGGACAGAACACTGACATGAGGACAGAACACTGACAGAACACTGACACGAGGACAGAACACTGACATGAGGACAGAACACTGACATGAGGACAGAACACTGACATGAGGACAGAACACTGACATGAGGACAGAACACTGACATGAGGACAGAACACTGACATGAGGACAGAACACTGACATGAGGACAGAACACTGACATGAGGACAGAACACTGACATGAGGACAGAACACTGACACGAGGACAGAACACTGACATGAGGACAGAACACTGACATGAGGACAGAACACTGACAGAACACTGACATGAGGACAGAACACTGACATGAGGACAGAACACTGACATGAGGACAGAACACTGACATGAGGACAGAACACTGACATGAGGACAGAACACTGACACGAGGACAGAACACTGACATGAGGACAGAACACTGACATGAGGACAGAACACTGACACGAGGACAGAACACTGACAGAACACTGACATGAGGACAGAACACTGACATGAGGACAGAACACTGACAGAACACTGACATGAGGACAGAACACTGACAGAACACTGACATGAGGACAGAACACTGACATGAGGACAGAACACTGACATGAGGACAGAACACTGACAGAACACTGACATGAGGACAGAACACTGACAGAACACTGACATGAGGACAGAACACTGACAGAACACTGACATGAGGACAGAACACTGACATGAGGACAGAACACTGACATGAGGACAGAACACTGACATGAGGACAGAACACTGACATGAGGACAGAACACTGACACGAGGACAGAACACTGACAGAACACTGACATGAGGACAGAACACTGACATGAGGACAGAACACTGACAGAACACTGACATGAGGACAGAACACTGACATGAGGACAGAACACTGACATGAGGACAGAACACTGACAGAACACTGACATGAGGACAGAACACTGACATGAGGACAGAACACTGACATGAGGACAGAACACTGACAGAACACTGACATGAGGACAGAACACTGACATGAGGACAGAACACTGACAGAACACTGACATGAGGACAGAACACTGACATGAGGACAGAACACTGACATGAGGACAGAACACTGACATGAGGACAGAACACTGACACGAGGACAGAACACTGACAGAACACTGACATGAGGACAGAACACTGACATGAGGACAGAACACTGACATGAGGACAGAACACTGACATGAGGACAGAACACTGACAGAACACTGACATGAGGACAGAACACTGACATGAGGACAGAACACTGACATGAGGACAGAACACTGACATGAGGACAGAACACTGACATGAGGACAGAACACTGACATGAGGACAGAACACTGACATGAGGACAGAACACTGACACGAGGACAGAACACTGACAGAACACTGACATGAGGACAGAACACTGACAGAACACTGACACGAGGACAGAACACTGACATGAGGACAGAACACTGACATGAGGACAGAACACTGACATGAGGACAGAACACTGACATGAGGACAGAACACTGACAGAACACTGACATGAGGACAGAACACTGACATGAGGACAGAACACTGACATGAGGACAGAACACTGACAGAACACTGACATGAGGACAGAACACTGACATGAGGACAGAACACTGACATGAGGACAGAACACTGACATGAGGACAGAACACTGACATGAGGACAGAACACTGACAGAACACTGACATGAGGACAGAACACTGACATGAGGACAGAACACTGACAGAACACTGACATGAGGACAGGACACTGACATGAGGACAGAACACTGACATGAGGACAGAACACTGACATGAGGACAGAACACTGACATGAGGACAGAACACTGACATGAGGACAGAACACTGACATGAGGACAGAACACTGACATGAGGACAGAACACTGACATGAGGACAGAACACTGACATGAGGACAGAACACTGACATGAGGACAGAACACTGACATGAGGACAGAACACTGACATGAGGACAGAACACTGACATGAGGACAGAACACTGACATGAGGACAGAACACTGACATGAGGACAGAACACTGACATGAGGACAGAACACTGACATGAGGACAGAACACTGACAGAACACTGACATGAGTGCAACATATATAATACCATAAATGTTGCAAAATGGGAGGACATTTTCGATGTACTGATTCCATGGAACATGGTTTATTAACTGACACACAAAACAATGCCGGATTCAAAACTTGTCAATGTAATTATTATACAAAATTCTTGCAACCAACAGAATATGATATATATGGGGGTCACAACCCGGTTCTGCAGAATTCGCTGCGAAGAGACAGACTCATTATATCACCTGTTTTGGTACTGCCCATATGTAGCTTAGTTTTGGTCGCAAGTTCAGGAATGGCTGAAAAAAATCCCCTAAAAACTTGAGTTAACTCTGCAAATAGCACTGCTGGGTGATGTGATAGTCAATTGTTCAACAATATAATGTTCCTGCTAGCAAACTTGTTAATCTGTAAAAAAACATTAGATCTGGTAAAAGATAATGCAAAGAAAACATGTTTTCACATTTTGTTTTTGTTCCATCATCTTTGAAATGCAAGTATATCACTTAGGAGTCTAGGAAAAATTTAGATTTTGGCCACTAGATGGCAGCAGTGTACGTGGAAAGTTTTAGACTGATCCAATGAACCATTCCATTACTGTTCAAAATGTTATATCAAGTCTGCCCAAATGTGCCCAATTGGTCAATTGATACATTTTCAAGTACATAACTGTAGAGAACATACAAAAATGCTGATGATGGTAAAAATTTGTTTTTCATTTAGACACTCCCAGGAATGTTCAAATGGATTTTAATAATTTTATCAAACAAAACTATGCTACATTTTATATCTGGGACCCTCAGGATGACAAATCAGAGCCAGATTACTGAATGTAAACTACATTATTTACCTTCAGAGGTGAATGTATAAAACCAGCTGCCCTGATAAATTTTTTTTGTTGTTGTGCATTATCCTCAAACAATAACATGGTATTATTTCACTGTAATAGCTACTGTAAATTGGACAGTGCAGTTAGATTAACAAGAATCGAAGCTTTCTGTTGATACAAGACATGTCTATGTCCTGGGAAATGTTCTTGTTGCTAACAACATTAGCGTACTTTAGCTCAACTGTTCTGCGTTAAGCTGGAAGTAGAAGCCTAAGTATTGCTGTCCATTAGTTTACACCAATTTCAAAGGGGTGGGAGGGTTAGGGGGAAATAATAAAGGGAAATATATTGAAAATATATATATATAGATAGATATTTACAACAAAAAAGTATATATACAGTTGTGGCCAAAGGTTTTGAAAATGACACAAATATTAATTTTCACAAAGTCTGCTGCCTCAGTTTGTATGATGGCAATTTGCATATACTCCAGAATGTTATGAAGAGTGATCAGATGATTTGTAATGAATTGCAAAGTCCCTCTTTGCCATGCAAATGAACTGAATCCCCCAAAAAACATTTCCACTGCATTTCAGCTCTGCCACAAAAGGACCAGCTGACATCATGTCAGTGATTCTCTCGTTAACACAGGTGTGAGTGTTGATGAGGACAAGGCTGGAGATCACTCTGTCATGCTGATTGAGTTTGAACAAAAGACTGGAAGCTTCAAATAGAGGGTGGTGCTTGGAATCATTGTTCTTCCTCTGTCAACCATGGTTACCTGCAAGGAAACACATGCCGTCATCATTGCTTTGCACAAAAAGGGCTTCACAGGCAAGGATATTAATGCCAGTAAGATTGCACCTAAATCAACCATTTATCGGACAATCAAGAACTTCAAGGAGAGCGGTTCAATTGTTGTGAAGGAGGCTTCAGGGTGCCCAAGAAAGTCAGGCAAGGGCCAGGACCGTCTCCTAAAATTGATTCATCTGCGGGATCGGGGCACCACCAGTACAGAGCTTGCTCAGGAATGGCAGCAGGCAGGTGTTAGTGCATCTGCACGCAAAGTGATAACTAAGTGGCTCGGCGAACAAAACATCGATATTTGGGTCCATGGCCAGGAAACTCCACAGACCTTAATCCCATTGAGAACTTGTGGTCAATCCTCAGGAGGCGGGTGGACAAACAAAACCCCACAAATTCTGACAAACTCCAAGCATTGATTATGCAAGAATGGGCTGCCATCAGTCAGGATCTGGCCCAGAAGTTAATTGACTGCATGCCAGGGCGGATTGCAGAGGTCTTGAAAAAGAAGGGTCAACACTGCAAATATTGACTCTTTGCATCAACTTCATGTAATTGTCAATAAAAGCCTTTGACACTTATGAAATGTTTGTAATTATACTTCAGTATTCCATAGTAACATCTGACAAAAATGTCTAAAGACACTGAAGCAGCAAACTTTGTGGAAATTAATATTTGTGTCATTCTCAACTTTTGGCCACGACTGTATATAGGGGATTGTAAAGGATGCCGACCATGACATTGATAGAAGCCAAATTCTAGCTGCAATATTAAAGCTGATGTACCCACTACATTTTTTAAATACTGAATTGTGAAGCAGTAACCGAAGTGGCGGATTGGACAGTGAGGAGACAGGCAAGATGTTCTGGTGCTCACCTCTCTTAGACACTTTTATTTACAATATTAAAAGGTGCAGGACTAATTGACACTTGGTACAGAAAACAACAGGACGTTGACAAAGACATGAATAAATCAAACACATTCTCAGTTTAAACTATTCTGGCAACAACTCTTTGCCTACAACAAAACTCAGAAATAACTATACTGTAGTCAACCTGTTACCCAGGTATAACTCTACTGTAGTCAACCTGTTACCTACCCAGACTGCTCTCCTCCAGGTATAACTCTACTGTAGTCAACCTGTTACCCAGGTATAACTCTACTGTAGACAACCTGTTACCTACCCAGACTGCTCTCCTCCAGGTATAACTCTACTGTAGTCAACCTGTTACCCAGGTATAACTCTACTGTAGTCAACCTGTTACCTACCCAGACTGCTCTCCTCCAGGTATAACTCTACTGTAGTCAACCTGTTACCTACCCAGACTGCTCTCCTCCACGTATAACTCTACTGTAGTCAACCTGTTACCTACCCAGACTGCTCTCCTCCAGGTATAACTCTACTGTAGTCAACCTGTTACCCAGGTATAACTCTACTGTAACCAACCTGTTACCTACCCAGACTGCTCTCCTCCAGGTATAACTCTACTGTAGTCAACCTGTTACCTACCCAGACTGCTCTCCTCCAGGTATAACTCTACTGTAGTCAACCTGTTACCCAGGTATAACTCTACTGTAGTCAACCTGTTACCTACCCAGCCTGCTCTCCTCCAGGTATAACTCTACTGTAGTCAACCTGTTACCTACCCAGACTGCTCTCCTCCAGGTATAACTCTACTGTAGTCAACCTGTTACCTACCCAGACTGCTCTCCTCCAGGTATAACTCTACTGTAGTCAACCTGTTACCTACCCAGACTGCTCTACTCCAGGTATAACTCTACTGTAGTCAACCTGTTACCTGCCCAGACTGCTCTCCTCCAGGTATAACTCTACTGTAGTCAACCTGTTACCCAGGTATAACTCTACTGTAGTCAACCTGTTACCTACCCAGACTGCTCTCCTCCAGGTATAACTCTACTGTAGTCAACCTGTTACCCAGGTATAACTCTACTGTAGTCAACCTGTTACCTACCCAGACTGCTCTCCTCCAGGTATAACTCTACTGTAGTCAACCTGTTACCTACCCAGACTGCTCTCCTCCAGGTATACCTCTACTGTAGTCAACCTGTTACCTACCCAGACTGCTCTCCTCCAGGTATAACTCTACTGTAGTCAACCTGTTACCTACCCAGACTGCTCTCCTCCAGGTATAACTCTACTGTAGTCAACCTGTTACCTGCCCAGACTGCTCTCCTCCAGGTATAACTCTACTGTAGTCAACCTGTTACCTACCCAGACTGCTCTCCTCCAGGTATAACTCTACCTAGTCAACCTGTTACCTACCCAGACTGCTCTCCTCCAGGTATAACTCTACTGTAGTCAACCTGTTACCTACCCAGCCTGCTCTCCTCCAGGTATAACTCTACTGTAGTCAACCTGTTACCTACCCAGACTGCTCTCCTCCAGGTATAACTCTACTGTAGTCAACCTGTTACCTACCCAGACTGCTCTCCTCCAGGTATAACTCTACTGTAGTCAACCTGTTACCTACCCAGACTGCTCTCCTCCAGGTATAACTCTACTATAGTCAACCTGTTACCTACCCAGACTGCTCTCCTCCAGGTATAACTCTACTATAGTCAACCTGTTACCTGCCCAGACTGCTCTCCTCCAGGTATAACTCTACTATAGTCAACCTGTTACCTACCCAGACTGCTCTCCTCCAGGTATAACTCTACTGTAGTCAACCTGTTACCTACCCAGACTGCTCTCCTCCAGGTATAACTCTACTGTAGTCAACCTGTTACCCAGGTATAACTCTACTGTAGTCAACCTGTTACCTGCCCAGACTGCTCTCCTCCAGGTATAACTCTACTGTAGTCAACCTGTTACCCAGGTATAACTCTACTGTAGTCAACCTGTTACCTACCCAGACTGCTCTCCTCCAGGTATAACTCTACTGTAGTCAACCTGTTACCTACCCAGACTGCTCTCCTCCAGGTATAACTCTACTGTAGTCAACCTGTTACCTACCCAGACTGCTCTCCTCCAGGTATAACTCTACTGTAGTCAACCTGTTACCTACCCAGACTGCTCTCCTCCAGGTATAACTCTACTGTAGTCAACCTGTTACCTGCCCAGACTGCTCTCCTCCAGGTATAACTCTACTGTAGTCAACCTGTTACCTACCCAGACTGCTCTCCTCCAGGTATACCTCTACTGTAGTCAACCTGTTACCTACCCAGACTGCTCTCCTCCAGGTATAACTCTACTGTAGTCAACCTGTTACCTACCCAGACTGCTCTCCTCCAGGTATAACTCTACTGTAGTCAACCTGTTACCTACCCAGACTGCTCTCCTCCAGGTATAACTCTACTGTAGTCAACCTGTTACCTGCCCAGACTGCTCTCCTCCAGGTATAACTCTACTGTAGTCAACCTGTTACCTACCCAGACTGCTCTCCTCCAGGTATAACTCTACCTAGTCAACCTGTTACCTACCCAGACTGCTCTCCTCCAGGTATAACTCTACTGTAGTCAACCTGTTACCTACCCAGCCTGCTCTCCTCCAGGTATAACTCTACTGTAGTCAACCTGTTACCTACACAGACTGCTCTCCTCCAGGTATAACTCTACTGTAGTCAACCTGTTACCTACCCAGACTGCTCTCCTCCAGGTATAACTCTACTGTAGTCAACCTGTTACCTACCCAGACTGCTCTCCTCCAGGTATAACTCTACTATAGTCAACCTGTTACCTACCCAGACTGCTCTCCTCCAGGTATAACTCTACTATAGTCAACCTGTTACCTGCCCAGACTGCTCTCCTCCAGGTATAACTCTACTATAGTCAACCTGTTACCTACCCAGACTGCTCTCCTCCAGGTATAACTCTACTGTAGTCAACCTGTTACCCAGGTATAACTCTACTGTAGTCAACCTGTTACCTACCCAGACTGCTCTCCTCCAGGTATAACTCTACTGTAACCAACCTGTTACCTACCCAGACTGCTCTCCTCCAGGTATAACTCTACTGTAGTCAACCTGTTACCTACCCAGACTGCTCTCCTCCAGGTATAACTCTACCTAGTCAACCTGTTACCTACCCAGACTGCTCTCCTCCAGGTATAACTCTACTGTAGTCAACCTGTTACCTACCCAGACTGCTCTCCTCCAGGTATAACTCTACTGTAGTCAACCTGTTACCCAGGTATAACTCTACTGTAGTCAACCTGTTACCTACCCAGACTGCTCTCCTCCAGGTATAACTCTACTGTAGTCAACCTGTTACCCAGGTATAACTCTACTGGAGTCAACCTGTTACCTTCCCAGACTGCTCTCCTCCAGGTGTAACTCTACTGTAGTCAACCTGTTACCTACCCAGACTGCTCTCCTCCAGGTGTAACTCTACTGTAGTCAACCTGTTACCTACCCAGACTGCTCTCCTCCAGGTATAACTCTACTGTAGTCAACCTGTTACCTACCCAGACTGCTCTCCTCCAGGTATAACTCTACTGTAACCAACCTGTTACCTACCCAGACTGCTCTCCTCCAGGTATAACTCTACTGTAGTCAACCTGTTACCTACCCAGACTGCTCTCCTCCAGGTATAACTCTACTGTAACCAACCTGTTACCTGCCCAGACTGCTCTCCTCCAGGTATAACTCTACTGTAGTCAACCTGTTACCCAGGTATAACTCTACTGTAGTCAACCTGTTACCTACCCAGACTGCTCTCCTCCAGGTATAACTCTACTGTAGTCAACCTGTTACCTACCCAGACTGCTCTCCTCCAGGTATAACTCTACTGTAGTCAACCTGTTACCTGCCCAGACTGCTCTCCTCCAGGTATAACTCTACTGTAGTCAACCTGTTACCTACCCAGACTGCTCTCCTCCAGGTATAACTCTACTGTAGTCAACCTGTTACCTACCCAGACTGCTCTCCTCCAGGTATAACTCTACTATAGTCAACCTGTTACCTACCCAGACTGCTCTCCTCCAAGTATAACTCTACTGTAGTCAACCTGTTACCTACCCAGACTGCTCTCCTCCAGGTATAACTCTACCTAGTCAACCTGTTACCTACCCAGACTGCTCTCCTCCAGGTATAACTCTACTGTAGTCAACCTGTTACCTACCCAGCCTGCTCTCCTCCAGGTATAACTCTACTATAGTCAACCTGTTACCTACCCAGACTGCTCTCCTCCAGGTATAACTCTACTGTAGTCAACCTGTTACCCAGGTATAACTCTACTGTAGTCAACCTGTTACCTACCCAGACTGCTCTCCTCCAGGTATACCTCTACTGTAGTCAACCTGTTACCTACCCAGACTGCTCTCCTCCAGGTATAACTCTACTGTAGTCAACCTGTTACCTACCCAGACTGCTCTCCTCCAGGTATAACTCTACTGTAGTCAACCTGTTACCTACCCAGACTGCTCTCTTCCAGGTATAACTCTACTGTAGTCAACCTGTTACCTACCCAGACTGCTCTCCTCCAGGTATAACTCTACTGTAGTCAACCTGTTACCCAGGTATAACTCTACTGTAGTCAACCTGTTACCTACCCAGACTGCTCTCCTCCAGGTATAACTCTACTGTAGTCAACCTGTTACCTACCCAGACTGCTCTCCTCCAGGTATAACTCTACTGTAGTCAACCTGTTACCTACCCAGACTGCTCTCCTCCAGGTATAACTCTACTGTAGTCAACCTGTTACCCAGGTATAACTCTACTGTAGTCAACCTGTTACCTACCCAGACTGCTCTCCTCCAGGTATAACTCTACTGTAGTCAACCTGTTACCTACCCAGACTGCTCTCCTCCAGGTGTAACTCTACTGTAGTCAACCTGTTACTTACCCAGACTGCTCTCCTCCAGGTATAACTCTACTGTAGTCAACCTGTTACCTACCCAGACTGCTCTCCCCCAGGTAAAACTATAGTTAAATGATTATACTCTACCAATACTTTCACCGTTAGTCTAGTAATATATTTCACATTGTTAGAGTATGATATGATTATATTCTACCAATACCTTCATCCTTAGTCTAGTAATATATTTCACATTGTTAGAGTATGATATGATTATATTCTACCAATATCTTCATCCTTAGTCTAATAATATATTTCACATTGTTAGAGTATGATATGATTATATTCTACCAATAATTTTGGTCTCCTAAAATGGTGGGGACTATGTACAAAAAGTGCTGTAAATTCTAAACCGTTCACCCGATATGGATGAAAATACCCTCAAATTAATGCGGACAGTTTTCACTTTAACCTCATAGTCATTGTATCATTTCAAATCCAAAGTGCTGGAATACAGAGCCAAAACAACAAAACATTTATCGCTGTCTCAATACCTTTGGAGCTCACTGTATGTATTCAGTGTTACTAATGTCTGATAGGACGACTGTGTATTCAGTGTTACTAATGTCTGATAGGATGACTGTGTATTCAGTGTTACTAATGTCTGATAGGACGACGCTTCATCCCAGAATACTAGCCTCTCTCGTCTTTTCATCCCAGAATACTAGCCTCTCTCGTCCCTTCATCCCAGAATACTAGCCTCTCTCGTCTCATCATCCCAGAATACTAGCCTCTCTCGTCCCTTCATCCCAGAATACTAGCCTCTCGTCCCTTCATCCCAGAATACTAGCCTCTCGTCTTTTCATCCCAGAATACTAGCCTCTCTCGTCCCGTCATCCCAGAATACTAGCCTCTCTCGTCTTTTCATCCCAGAATACTTGCCTCTCTCGTCCCTTCATCCCAGAATACTAGCCTCTCTCGTCCCTTCATCCCAGAATACTAGCCTCTCTCGTCCCTTCATCCCAGAATACTAGCCTCTCTCGTCCTATCATCCCAGAATACTAGCCTCTCTCGTCTCATCATCCCAGAATACTATCCTCTCTCGTCTCATCATCCCAGAATACTAGCCTCTCTCGTCCCTTCATCCCAGAATACTAGCCTCTCTCGTCCTATCATCCCAGAATACTAGCCTCTCTCGTCTCATCATCCCAGAATACTATCCTCTCTCGTCTCATCATCCCAGAATACTAGCCTCTCTCGTCCCTTCATCCCAGAATACTAGCCTCTCTCGTCCCTTCATCCCAGAATACTAGCCTCTCTCGTCCTTTCATCCCAGAATACTAGCCTCTCTCGTCCCTTCAACCCAGAATACTAGCCTCTCTCGTCCCTTCATCCCAGAATACTAGCCTCTCTCGTCCCTTCATCCCAGAATACTAGCCTCTCTCGTCCTTTCATCCCAGAATACTAGCCTCTCTCGTCCCTTCATCCCAGAATACTAGCCTCTCTCATCCCTTCATCCCAGAATACTAGCCTCTCTCGTCCCTTCATCCCAGAATACTAGCCTCTCTCGTCTTTTCATCCCAGAATACTAGCCTCTCTCGTCCCTTCATCCCAGAATACTAGCCTCTCTCGTCCCTTCATCCCAGAATACTAGCCTCTCTCGTCCCTTCATCCCAGAATACTAGCCTCTCTCGTCCCTTCATCGCAGAATACTAGCCTCTCTCGTCTTTTCATCCCAGAATACTAGCCTCTCTCGTCCCTTCATCCCAGAATACTAGCCTCTCTCGTCCCTTCATCCCAGAATACTAGCCTCTCTCGTCCCTTCATCCCAGAATACTAGCCTCTCTCGTCCCTTCATCCCAGAATACTAGCCTCTCTCGTCCCTTCATCCCAGAATACTAGCCTCTCTCGTCTTTTCATCCCAGAATACTAGCCTCTCTCGTCCCTTCATCCCAGAATACTAGCCTCTCTCGTCCCTTCATCCCAGAATACTAGCCTCTCTCGTCCCTTCATCCCAGAATACTAGCCTCTCTCGTCCCTTCATCCCAGAATACTAGCCTCTCTCGTCCCTTCATCCCAGAATACTAGCCTCTCTCGTCCCTTCATCCCAGAATACTAGCCTCTCTCGTCTTTTCATCCCAGAATACTAGCCTCTCTCGTCCCTTCATCCCAGAATACTAGCCTCTCTCGTCTTTTCATCCCAGAATACTAGCCTCTCTCGTCCCTTCATCGTCCCTTCATCCCAGAATACTAGCCTCTCTCGTCTTTTCATCCCACCCCGATCCATCTGTAATATTCACACAGCATTAATATCTCTCTCTGATATTTGTTTTTCCTTTTAAACTCATTGGTGTTATTCTTTATTGAATCCACATAAAGCTCAGCGTTTATGAGATGGTCTATCAGCCAGTCGGCCAGTAAACTAATATTTGTCTTTGGTCAGAGAGAGAGAGTGAAACGATTAGACAGTCACAGCTGCGATGTTTGTCTTGTCTCTTCCGGGGGTGGGTGGGTGTGTGAGGTGGGAATGAGGGTGTAGGGGTGAGTGATTATAAAAAATAACTCAATCAGTGACTCTCTGTGTGTTACTGACACACACTACATACACATGCGCTGTTAGACACACAAGCTATGTGTCAGATCCCCATAGGAGCACGGGGGGAGGGAGTGTTGTAAAGGGACTCGCCATTTTGGTCAACCACCAATTAACTCTAATGCTGCTGAGGGGGAGGTGAGAAAGAAGGAGACTTGAACGAGGGAAGGGTATAAAGGAGGGGTTCATTAAGGGGATAAGGTTAATGAGTTATTTGTATGGTTGACTGACAAACTCCAGCTTTAAAAGGTTACACCCATCTACACATTTACCCTTTGGTTTGAAGCAAGAGGGTGGAGAGGGGGAGGAAGAGAGAGAGGGGGAGGAAGAGAAAGAGAGAGAGAGGGTGCTGGGAGGGATCCCAATTAGGATCTGGGCTAAACATACTCCAATCTGTTATAGAACACGTTACCCTTTATGGTTGTGAGGTCTGGGGTCCGCTCACCAAACAAGAATTCACAATGGGACAAACACCACATTGAGACTCTGCATGCAGAATTCCGCAAAAAATGACGTGTACAACGTAAAACACCAAATAATGCATGTAGAGCAGAATTAGGACCGATACCCACTAATCCCAAAAAAGAGCTATCAATTCTACAACTACCTAAATGGAAGCGATTCCCAAACCTTCCACAACAAAGCCATCACCTACAGAGAGATGAACATCGACTCAGTGAGCATAGCCTTGCTATTGAGAAAGGCTGCCATAGGCAGACATGGATCTCAAGAGAGGACAGGCTATGTACACACTGCCCAAAACATGATGTGGAAACTGAGCTGCACTTCCTAACCTCCTGCCAAATGTATGACCATATTAGAGACACATATTTCCCTCAGATTACACAGATCCACAAAGAATTTGAAAACAAATCCCATTTTGATAAACTCCCATATCTACTGGGTGAAATACCACAATGTGACAACACAGCAGAAAGATTTGTGACCTGTTGCCACAAGAAAAGGGCAACTAGTGAAGAACAAACACCATTGTAAATACAACCCATATTTATGTTTATTTATTTTCCCTTTTGTACTTTAACTATTTGCACATCGTTACAACACTGTATATAGACATCATATGACATTTGAAATGTCTCTATACCTTTGGAACGTTTGTGAGTCTAATGTTAACTGTTGATTCTGTACATACTACTTCAATTAGCCCAACTAACCGGTGTCTGTATGTAGCCTCTCTACTGTATATAGCCTCGCTACTTTTATAGCCTCTCTACTGTATATAGCCTCTCTACTGTATATAGCCTCGCTACTTTTATAGCCTCTCTACTGTATATAGCCTTGCTACTTTTATAGCCTTGCTACTTTTATAGCCTCTCTATTGTGTATAGCCCCTCTACTGTATATAGCCTCTCTACTGTATATAGCCTCGCTACTTTTATAGCCTCTCTACTGTATATAGCCTCGCTACTGTATATAGCCTCGCTACTTTTATAGCCTCTCTACTGTATATAGCCTCTACTTTTATAGCCTCTCTACTGTATATAGCCTCTCTACTGTATATAGCCTCTCTACTGTATATAGCCTCTCTACTGTATATAGCCTTGCTACTTTTATAGCCTCTCTACTGTATATAGCCTCGCTACTTTTATAGCCTCTCTACTGTATATAGCCTCTCTACTGTATATAGCCTCGCTCCTTTTATAGCCTCGCTACTTTATATAGCCTATCTACTGTATATAGCCTCTCTACTGTATATAGCCTCTCTACTGTATATAGCCTCGCTACTTTTATAGCCTCACTACTGTATATAGCCTCTCTACTGCATATAGCCTCGCTGCTGTATGTAGCCTCGCTACTTTTATAGCCTCGCTACTGTATATAGCCTCTCTACTGTATATAGCCTCGCTACTATATATAGCCTCGCTACTGTAAATAGCCTCGCTACTTTTATAGCCTCGCTACTTTATATAGCCTCTCTACTGTATATAGCCTCGCTACTTTTATAGCCTCTCTACTGTATATAGCCTCGCTACTGTATATAGCCTCGCTACTTTTATAGCCTCTCTACTGTATATAGCCTCTACTTTTATAGCCTCTCTACTGTATATAGCCTCTCTACTGTATATAGCCTCGCTACTGTATATAGCCTCGCTACTTTTATAGCCTCTCTACTGTATATAGCCTCTACTTTTATAGCCTCTCTACTGTATATAGCCTCTCTACTGTATATAGCCTCTCTACTGTATATAGCCTTGCTATTTTTATAGCCTCTCTACTGTATATAGCCTCGCTACTTTTATAGCCTCTCTACTGTATATAGCCTCTCTACTGTATATAGCCTCGCTACTTTATATAGCCTATCTACTGTATATAGCCTCTCTACTGTATATAGCCTCTCTACTGTATATAGCCTCGCTACTTTTATAGCCTCACTACTGTATATAGCCTCTCTACTGCATATAGCCTCGCTACTGTATGTAGCCTCGCTACTTTTATAGCCTCGCTACTGTATATAGCCTCTCTACTGTATATAGCCTCGCTACTATATATAGCCTCGCTACTGTAAATAGCCTCTCTACTGTAAATAGCCTCTCTACTGTATATAGCCTCTCTACTGTATATAGCCTCTCTACTGTCTAGAGCCTCTCTACTGTATATAGCCTCTCTACTGTATATAGCCTCTCTACTGTATATAGCCTCTCTACTGTCTAGAGCCTCTCTACTGTATATAGCCTCTCTACTGTATGTAGCCTCTCTACTGTATATAGCCTCTCTACTGTATATAGCCTCTCTACTGTATATAGCCTCTCTACTGTCTAGAGCCTCTCTACTGTATATAGCCTCTCTACTGTATATAGCCTCTCTACTGTATATAGCCTCTCTACTGTATATAGCCTTGCTACTTTTATAGCCTCTCTACTGTATATAGCCTCGCTACTTTTATAGCCTCTCTACTGTATATAGCCTCTCTACTGTATATAGCCTCGCTCCTTTTATAGCCTCGCTACTTTATATAGCCTATCTACTGTATATAGCCTCTCTACTGTATATAGCCTCTCTACTGTATATAGCCTCGCTACTTTTATAGCCTCTCTACTGTATATAGCCTCTCTACTGTATATAGCCTCTCTACTGCATATAGCCTCGCTGCTGTATGTAGCCTCACTACTTTTATAGCCTCGCTACTGTATATAGCCTCTCTACTGTATATAGCCTCGCTACTATATATAGCCTCGCTACTGTAAATAGCCTCGCTACTTTTATAGCCTCGCTACTTTATATAGCCTCTCTACTGTATATAGCCTCGCTACTTTTATAGCCTCTCTACTGTATATAGCCTCGCTACTGTATATAGCCTCGCTACTTTTATAGCCTCTCTACTGTATATAGCCTCTACTTTTATAGCCTCTCTACTGTATATAGCCTCTCTACTGTATATAGCCTCGCTACTGTATATAGCCTCGCTACTTTTATAGCCTCTCTACTGTATATAGCCTCTACTTTTATAGCCTCTCTACTGTATATAGCCTCTCTACTGTATATAGCCTCTCTACTGTATATAGCCTTGCTATTTTTATAGCCTCTCTACTGTATATAGCCTCGCTACTATATATAGCCTCGCTACTGTAAATAGCCTCTCTACTGTAAATAGCCTCTCTACTGTATATAGCCTCTCTACTGTATATAGCCTCTCTACTGTCTAGAGCCTCTCTACTGTATATAGCCTCTCTACTGTATATAGCCTCTCTACTGTATATAGCCTCTCTACTGTCTAGAGCCTCTCTACTGTATATAGCCTCTCTACTGTATATAGCCTCTCTACTGTATGTAGCCTCTCTACTGTATATAGCCTCTCTACTGTATATAGCCTCTCTACTGTATATAGCCTCTCTACTGTCTAGAGCCTCTCTACTGTATATAGCCTCTCTACTGTATATAGCCTCGCTACTGTTATAGCCTCGCTACTGTATATAGCCTCGCTACTATATATAGCCTCGCTACTGTAAATAGCCTCGCTACTTTTATAGCCTCGCTACTTTATATAGCCTCTCTACTGTATATAGCCTCGCTACTTTTATAGCCTCTCTACTGTATATAGCCTCGCTACTGTATATAGCCTCGCTACTTTTATAGCCTCTCTACTGTATATAGCCTCTACTTTTATAGCCTCTCTACTGTATATAGCCTCTCTACTGTATATAGCCTCGCTACTGTATATAGCCTCGCTACTTTTATAGCCTCTCTACTGTATATAGCCTCTACTTTTATAGCCTCTCTACTGTATATAGCCTCTCTACTGTATATAGCCTCTCTACTGTATATAGCCTTGCTACTTTTATAGCCTCTCTACTGTATATAGCCTCGCTACTTTTATAGCCTCTCTACTGTATATAGCCTCTCTACTGTATATAGCCTCGCTACTTTATATAGCCTATCTACTGTATATAGCCTCTCTACTGTATATAGCCTCTCTACTGTATATAGCCTCGCTACTTTTATAGCCTCACTACTGTATATAGCCTCTCTACTGCATGTAGCCTCGCTACTGTATGTAGCCTCGCTACTTTTATAGCCTCGCTACTGTATATAGCCTCTCTACTGTATATAGCCTCGCTACTATATATAGCCTCGCTACTGTAAATAGCCTCTCTACTGTAAATAGCCTCTCTACTGTATATAGCCTCTCTACTGTATATAGCCTCTCTACTGTATATAGCCTCTCTACTGTATATAGCCTCTCTACTGTCTAGAGCCTCTCTACTGTATATAGCCTCTCTACTGTATATAGCCTCTCTACTGTATGTAGCCTCTCTACTGTATATAGCCTCTCTACTGTATATAGCCTCTCTACTGTATATAGCCTCTCTACTGTATATAGCCTCTCTACTGTATGTAGCCTCTCTACTGTATATAGCCTCTCTACTGTATATAGCCTCTCTACTGTATATAGCCTCTCTACTGTCTAGAGCCTCTCTACTGTCTAGAGCCTCTCTACTGTATATAGCCTCTCTACTGTATATAGCCTCTCTACTGTATATAGCCTCTCTACTGTATGTAGCCTCTCTACTGTATATAGCCTCTCTACTGTATATAGCCTCTCTACTGTATGTAGCCTCTCTACTGTATATAGTCTCTCTACTGTATATAGCCTCTCTACTGTCTAGAGCCTCTCTACTGTCTAGAGCCTCTCTACTGTCTAGAGCCTCACTACTTTTATAGCCTCGCTACTTTTATAGCCTGTCTTTTTACTTCTTTACTTACCTATTGTTCACCAAATAAATGTTTTGCACTATTGGTTAGAGCCTGTAAGTAAGCACTTCACTGTCAGGTTAATTAAGAATGAAATAACTGAACCAGGTTGAAATGTAAACACTCAACGATCACTTTTAAACTCCTGAATCAGAATCCCATTGATGAGACCTGGGTCTTTCCTCCTGTAACTCTTATAGGGTGAGGAAGAGATAGTCCACCTGAGTCTGTCCTCCTGTAACTCTTATAGGGTGAGGAAGAGATAGTCCACCTGAGTCTGTCCTCCTGTAACTCTTATAGGGTGAGGAAGAGATAGTATACCTGGGTCTGTCCTCCTGTAACTCTTATAGGGTGAGGAAGAGATAGTCCACCTGGGTCTGTCCTCCTGTAACTCTTATAGGGTGAGGAAGAGATAGTCCACCTGGGTCTGTCCTCCTGTAACTCTTATAGGGTGAGGAAGAGATAGTCCACCTGAGTCTGTCCTCCTGTAACTCTTATAGGGTGAGGAAGAGATAGTCCACCTGGGTCTGTCCTCCTGTAACTCTTATAGGGTGAGGAAGAGATAGTCCACCTGAGTCTGTCCTCCTGTAACTCTTATAGGGTGAGGAAGAGATAGTCCACCTGGGTCTGTCCTCCTGTAACTCTTATAGGGTGAGGAAGAGATAGTCCACCTGAGTCTGTCCTCCTGTAACTCTTATAGGGTGAGGAAGAGATAGTCCACCTGAGTCTGTCCTCCTGTAACTCTTATAGGGTGAGGAAGAGATAGTCCACCTAAGTCTGTCCTCCTGTAACTCTTATAGGGTGAGGAAGAGATAGTCCACCTGAGTCTTTCCTCCTGTAACTCTTATAGGGTGAGGAAGAGATAGTCCACCTGGGTCTGTACTCCTGTAACTCTTATAGGGTGAGGAAGAGATAGTCCACCTGGGTCTATCCTCCTGTAACTCTTATAGGGTGAGGATCTTTCCTCCTGTAACTCTTATAGGGTGAGGAAGAGAGCAACTGTAACTAGGAAGAACAGGTTGTATTCTGTTGTATTCGGCACACAAATAACCTTAGATTTTATATTTCACTTACTTTGCCAATGTAAACATAAGTTCCCATGCCAATAATTATTCTTATTTAATTTGTTTTACCTTTATTTAACTAGGCAAGTCAGTTAAGAAGAAATTCTTATTTACAATGACGGCCTACCCCGGCAAAACCCGGACGACGCTGGGGTTAATTGTGCGCCGCCCTATGGGACTCCCAATCACCGTCGGATGTGATACAGCCTGGATAAATAAAGCCTTTTGAATTGACTACATCTCCCAGACCTACATGCTCACACCCCCAGAAGTACATCGCTATTCGACTGGCAGCCACACAAGTAAATGAGCGTACAATGAAAAAGCAAGTCATTTTTTTTTGCAGAAACGATGCTATCATATTTCCTAATGTTTAGGCCTTTATGTTTAGAAATAATGAAGTCAGCAACATTTCCTAATGTTTTGCTTCAAGTTCATTTAGCATTTTCCTCAAAAAATATTCTGGCTACACTGAAAAAATACTGAAAATGTCTGCTGATGGACTTCTCATCTGATCGGAGAAGCTGAAGTAGAAAATGTGTCTGATGTCAGAAGTTACAATAAGAAGGACGTTAGATCTGCAAAACGCAGTAATGTTTTCTTAATCATTTGATGCTTTTTTTTCTTTTTCTCTTTTCACAGAAAACGCACATTTCTGTGTTAACATGACCCCTAAGTTTAACTTGCTTATCTAAGTAAGTGTCTGAATGAATAAGGTGGCATCATATTGTGTTGGCTTTCTGCCGTGTTTGAGAAGTAAAAGCCCTTTGGTTGAGTTATTATAGAAAAGCTGAAATCACATGTTTGTCACATACAACGGGTGTAGACAGTCTGTTTGTCACATACAACGGGTGTAGACAGTAAATTGCTTACTTACAAGCCCTTAACCAACAATTCTTTAAGAAGTTAAGAATAAAACATTTTAAAAAACGTTTAAAAAAATAGAAAATAAAAGTAACAAACAATTAAACAGCAGCAGTAAAATAACAATAGCGAGAGTCAATGTGCGGAGGCACCGGTTAGTTGAGGTAATATGTACATGTAGGTAGAGTTAAAGTGGCTATGCATAGATAATAAACAGAGAGTAGCAGTAGCGTAAAAGAGGGGTCTAGGTAGCCATTTGGTTAGCTGTTCAGGAGTCTTATGGCTTGAAGCTGTTAAGAAGCCTTTTGGAACTAGACTTGGCGCTCGGGTACCACTTGCCATGCGATAGCAGAGAGAACAATCTATGACTGGGGTGGACGGAGTCTTTGACAATTTTTAGGGCCTTCCTCTGACACCGCCTGGTATAGAGGTCCTGGATGGCAGGAAGCTTGGCCCCAGTGATGGACTGGGCCGTAGGCACTACCCTCTGTAGTGCCTTGCGGTCGGAGGCCGAGCAGTTACCATACCAGGCAGTGATGCAACCAGTCAGGATGCTCTCGATGGTGCAGCTGTAGAATGTTTTGAGGATCTGGGGATCCACGCCAAATCTTTTCAGTCTCCTGAGAGGGAATAGGTTTTGTCGTGCCCTCTTCACCACTGTCTTGGTGTGCTTGGACCATTCTAGTTTGTTGTTGATGTGGACACTAAGGAACTTGAAGCTCTCAACCTGCTCCACTACAGCCCTGTCGATGAGAATGGGGGTGTGCTCGGTCCTCCTTGTCCTGTAGTCCACAATCTTCTCCTTTGTCTTGATCACGTTGAGGGAGAGGTTGTTGTCCTGGCACCACACAACCAAGTCTCTGACCTCCTCCCTATAGGATGTCTCATCGTTGTCTGTGATCAGGCCTACCACTGTTGTGTCATCGGTAAACTTAATGATGGTGTTGGAGTCGTGTCTGGCCATGCAGATATGAATGGAAAGGGAGTACAGGAGGGGACTGAGCACGCACCCCTGAGGGGCCCCCGTGTTGAGGATCAGCGTAGCGGATGTGTTGTTACCTACCCTCACCACCTGGGGGCGGCCCGTCAGGAAGTCCAGGATCCAGTTGCAGAGGGAGGTGTTTAGTCCCAGGGTCCTTAGCTTAGTGATGAGCTTTGGGGGCACTATGGTGTTGAACGCTGAGCTGTAGTCAATGAATAGCATTCTCACATAGGTGTTCCTTTTGCCCAGGTGGGAAAGGGCAGTGTGGAGTACAATAGAGAATATATCATCTGTGGATCTGTTGGGGCGGTATGCAAATTGGAGTGGGTCTAGGGTTTCTGGGATGATGGTGTTGATGAGAGCCATGACAGCCTTTCAAAGCACTTCATGGCTCCAGACGAGTTTAGCTAACTGTGACTGTTAGACATTTAACAGAGAACACACAAAAAAACAAACGCAAAAAAACAAAAGTACTTTGGTGGCGAGCTTTACACCACTCCAGCCGGGATCTTAGGCTTGTGTGTGGCTTCTCAGCCATGGAAACCCATTTCATGAAGCCGGCTAAAAGTTATTGTGCTGACGTTACATCCAGAGGCAGTTTGGAGCTCAGTAGTGAGTGTTGCAACTGAGGACAGATGATTTTTACATGCTTCAGCACTCGGCGGTCCCGTCCTGTGAGCTTGTGTGGTCTACCACTTCACGGCTGAGCCGTTGTTGCTCCTAGACGTTTCCACTTCACAATAACAGCACTTACAGTTGACCGGGGCAGCTCTAGCAGGGCAAAACATTTACGAACTGACTTGTTGGAAAGGTGGCATCCTAAGACGGTGCCACGTTGAAAGTCACTGAGCTCTTCAGTAAGGACCATTCTACTGCCAATGTTTGTCTATGGAGATTGTATGGTTGTGTACTAAATTCTATAAACCTGTCAGCAACGGGTGTGGCTGAAATAGACGAATCCACTAATTTGAAGGGTCCACATAGTTTTGAATATATAGTGTACAGTGGACAAATACTGCCGCTTCAGTACTGTGGGTGGTTTGTAATACTTTATCGATTAAATTAAAGTATAGCGGCTAGGGGTCTAAATGGGGTGAGTGGGTCCCCTGAGAGACTGAAATGGAATGAGTGGAGGCCCCATGCACACCTCAGAGTAGTGTCTGATGTCCACCCAGTCTCAACCCCCCCAGATAGTGTCCCTCTCACCTCATAGTGTCTGATGTCCACCCAGTCTCAACCCCCCCAGATAGAGTCCCTCTCACCTCATAGTATCTGATGTCCACCCAGTCTCAACCCCCCCAGATAGAGTCCCTCTCACCCCAGAGTAGTGTCTGATGTCCACCCAGTCTCAACCCCCCCAGATAGAGTCCCTCTCACCTCAGAGTAGTGTCTGATGTCCACCCAGTCTCAACCCCCCCAGATAGAGTCCCTCTCACCTCAGAGTAGTGTCTGATGTCCACCCAGTCTCAACCCCCCCAGATAGAGTCCCTCTCACCTCAGAGTAGTGTCTGATGTCAACCCAGTCTCAACCCCCCCAGATAGAGTCCCTCTCACCTCAGAGTAGTGTCTGATGTCCACCAGTCTCAACCCCCCCAGATAGAGTCCCTCTCACCTCATAGTGTCTGATGTCCACCCAGTCTCAACCCCCCCAGATAGAGTCCCTATCACCTCAGAGTAGTGTCTGATGTCCACCCAGTCTCAACCCCCCCAGATAGAGTCCCTCTCCATTCTCACCAATAACAACCATTGAATCTTAGTTATAATGACAAACAAGGAATAACAACAATTCCTCATCCTTTTCCTAATCTGTTCAGATCTCATTCATTTTACAGCCAGTTTGCAAGTCACAAAAAAATTATAATTAATCCTTCCTAAATCCTTCCTTCCTCTCTCTCTCTCCCCCAAACAACCACCCAATCCCAGTTCTCCCCCACCCAATCCCAGTTCTCCTCTCACCCAATCCCAGTTCTCCCCCCACCCAAGCCAAGTTCTCCCCCCACCCAATCCCAGTTCTCCTCCACCCAATCCCAGTTCTCCCCCACCCAATCCCAGTTCTCCTCCCACCCAATCCCAGTTCTCCCCCACCCAATCCCAGTTCTCCTCTCACCCAATCCCAGTTCTCCTCTCACCCAATCCCAGTTCTCCCCCCACCAAATCCCAGTTCTCCCCCCACCCAATCCCAGTTCTCCCCCCATCAAATCCCAGTTCTCCCCGCACCCAATCCCAGTTCTCCCCCACCCAATCCCAGTTCTCCTCTCACCCAATCCCAGTTCTCCCCCCACCCAATCCCAGTTCTCCCCCCACCCAATCCCAGTTCTCCTCTCACCCAATCCCAGTTCTCCCCCCACCCAATCCCAGTTCTCCCCCCACCCACTCCCAGTTCTCCCCCCACCCAATCCCAGTTCTCCCCCCACCCAATCCCAGTTCTCCCCCCACCCAATCCCAGTTCTCCTCTCACCCAATCCCAGTTCTCCCCCCACCAAATCCCAGTTCTCCCCCCACCCAATCCCAGTTCACCCCCACCCAATCCCAGTTCTCCTCTCACCCAATCCCAGTTCTCCCCCCACCCAATCCCAGTTCTCCCCCCACCCAATCCCAGTTCTCCCCCACCCAAACCAAGTTAATCCCAACCTCCCATCTTTACTCACCTATTTCTAATCAATGCAAAATGGAAAAACAATTACAGAATGAAGTAGGCTAAATTAGAAGGAGTAGGCTACAAATATAAACCAACAGGTGGGCTGTTATAAACCAACAGGTAGGCTGTTATAAACCAACAGGTATACTGTTATAAACCAACAGGTAGGCTGTTATAAACCAACAGGTAGACTGTTATAAACCAACAGGTAGACTGTTATAAACCAACAGGTAGGCTGTTATAAACCAACAGGTAGACTGTTATAAACCAACTGGTAGGCTGTTATAAACCAACAGGTAGGCTGTTATAAACCAACAGGTATACTGTTATAAACCAACAGGTAGGCTGTTATAAACCAACAGGTAGGCTGTTATAAACCAACAGGTAGACTGTTATAAACCAACAGGTAGGCTGTTATAAACCAACAGGTATACTGTTATAAACCAACAGGTAGGCTGTTATAAACCAACAGGTAGACTGTTATAAACCAACAGGTAGGCTGTTATAAACCAACAGGTAGGCTGTTATAAACCAAGAGGTGGGCTGTTATAAACCAACAGGTAGACTGTTATAAACCAACAGGCTGTTATAAACCAACAGGTAGACTGTTATAAACCAACAGGTAGGCTGTTATAAACCAACAGGTAGGCTGTTATAAACCAACAGGTAGACTGTTATAAACCAACAGGTAGGCTGTTATAAACCAACAGGTAGACTGTTATAAACCAACAGGTAGGTGTTATAAACCAACAGACTGTTATAAACCAACAGGTAGACTGTTATAAACCAACTGGTAGACTGTTATAAACCAACAGGTAGACTGTTATAAACCAACAGGTAGACTGTTATAAACCAACAGGTAGGCTGTTATAAACCAACAGGTAGGCTGTTATAAACCAACAGGTAGGCTGTTATAAACCAACAGGTAGGCTGTTATAAACCAACAGGTAGGCTGTTATAAACCAACAGGTAGGCTGTTATAAACCAACAGGTAGGCTGTTATAAACCAACAGGTAGACTGTTATAAACCAACAGGTAGGCTGTTATAAACCAACAGGTAGGCTGTTATAAACCAACAGGTAGGCTGTTATAAACCAACAGGTAGACTGTTATAAACCAACAGGTAGACTGTTATAAACCAACAGGTAGACTGTTATAAACCAACAGGTAGACTGTTATAAACCAACAGGTAGGCTGTTATAAACCAACAGGTAGACTGTTATAAACCAACAGGTAGACTGTTATAAACCAACAGGTAGGCTGTTATAAACCAACAGGTAGACTGTTATAAACCAACAGGTAGGCTGTTATAAACCAACAGGTAGGCTGTTATAAACCAACAGGTAGGCTGTTATAAACCAACAGGTAGGCTGTTATAAACCAACAGGTAGGCTGTTATAAACCAACAGGTAGACTGTTATAAACCAACAGGTAGACTGTTATAAACCAACAGGTAGACTGTTATAAACCAACAGGTAGGCTGTTATAAACCAACAGGTAGACTGTTATAAACCAACAGGTAGACTGTTATAAACAAACAGGTAGACTGTTATAAACCAACAGGTAGACTGTTATAAACCAACAGGTAGACTGTTATAAACCAACAGGTAGGCTGTTATAAACCAACAGGTAGACTGTTATAAACCAACAGGTAGACTGTTATAAACCAACAGGTAGGCTGTTATAAACCAACAGGTAGGCTGTTATAAACCAACAGGTAGGCTGTTATAAACCAACAGGTAGGCTGTTATAAACCAACAGGCTGTTATAAACCAACAGGTAGACTGTTATAAACCAACAGGTAGACTGTTATAAACCAACAGGTAGACTGTTATAAACCAACAGGTAGACTGTTATAAACCAACAGGTAGGCTGTTATAAACCAACAGGTAGACTGTTATAAACCAACAGGTAGGCTGTTATAAACCAACAGGTAGGCTGTTATAAACCAATAGGTAGACTGTTTAAAACCAACAGGCTGTTATAAACCAACAGGTAGACTGTTATAAACCAACAGGTAGACTATTATAAACCAACAGACTGTTATAAACCAACAGGCTGTTATAAACCAACAGGCTGTTATAAACCAACAGGTAGACTGTTATAAACCAACAGGTAGACTGTTATAAACAAACAGGCTGTTATAAACCAACAGGCTGTTATAAACCAACAGGTAGGCTGTTATAAACCAACAGGTAGGCTGTTATAAACCAACAGGTAGACTGTTATAAACCAACAGGTAGGCTGTTATAAACAAACAGGCTGTTATAAACCAACAGGCTGTTATAAACCAACAGGTAGACTGTTATAAACCAACAGGTAGACTGTTATAAACCAACAGGTAGACTGTTATAAACCAACAGGTAGACTGTTATAAACCAACAGGTAGGCTGTTATAAACCAACAGGCTGTTATAAACCAACAGGTAAGCTGTTATAAACCAACAGGTAAGCTGTTATAAACCAACAGGTAGGCTGTTATAAACCAACAGGTAGGCTGTTATAAACAAACAGGTAGACTGTTATAAACCAATAGGTAGGCTGTTATAAACAAACAGGCTGTTATAAACCAACAGGCTGTTATAAACCAACAGGTAGACTGTTATAAACCAACAGGTAGACTATTATAAACCAACAGACTGTTATAAACCAACAGGCTGTTATAAACCAACAGGTAGACTGTTATAAACCAACAGGTAGACTGTTATAAACAAACAGGCTGTTATAAACCAACAGGCTGTTATAAACCAACAGGTAGGCTGTTATAAACCAACAGGTAGGCTGTTATAAACCAACAGGTAGGCTGTTATAAACCAACAGGTAGGCTGTTATAAACCAACAGGTAGACTGTTATAAACCAACAGGTAGACTGTTATAAACCAACAGGTAGACTGTTATAAACCAACAGGTAGACTGTTATAAACCAACAGGTGGGCTGTTATAAACAAACAGGTGGGCTGTTATAAACCAACAGGTAGGCTGTTATAAACCAACAGGTAGACTGTTATAAACCAACAGGTAGACTGTTATAAACCAACAGGTAGACTGTTATAAACCAACAGGTAGACTGTTATAAACCAACAGGCTGTTATAAACCAACAGGTAGACTGTTATAAACCAACAGGTAGACTGTTATAAACCAACAGGTAGACTGTTATAAACCAACAGGTAGGAAAGTTATAAACCAACAGGTAGGCTGTTATAAACCAACAGGTGGGCTGTTATAAACCAACATGCTGTTATAAACCAACAGGCTGTTATAAACCAACAGGTAGACTGTTATAAACCAACAGGTAGGCTGTTATAAACCAACAGGTAGACTGTTATAAACCAACAGGCTGTTATAAACCAACAGGCTGTTATAAACCAACAGGTAGACTGTTATAAACCAACAGGTAGACTGTTATAAACCAACAGGTAGACTGTTATAAACCAACAGGTAGGCTGTTATAAACCAACAGGCTGTTATAAACCAACAGGTAGACTGTTATAAACCAACAGGTAGACTGTTATAAACCAACAGGCTGTTATAAACCAACAGGTAGACTGTTATAAACCAACAGGCTGTTATAAACCAACAGGCTGTTATAAACCAACAGGTAGACTGTTATAAACCAACAGGTAGACTGTTATAAACCAACAGGTAGACTGTTATAAACCAACAGGTAGGCTGTTATAAACCAAGAGGTGGGCTGTTATAAACCAACAGGCTGTTATAAACCAACAGGTAGACTGTTATAAACAAACAGGCTGTTATAAACCAACAGGCTGTTATAAACCAACAGGTAGGCTGTTATAAACCAACAGGTAGGCTGTTATAAACCAACAGGTAGACTGTTATAAACCAACAGGTAGACTGTTATAAACCAACAGGTAGACTGTTATAAACCAACAGGTGGGCTGTTATAAACAAACAGGTGGGCTGTTATAAACCAACAGGTAGAATGTTATAAACCAACAGGTAGGCTGTTATAAACCAACAGGTAGACTGTTATAAACCAACAGGTAGACTGTTATAAACCAACAGGTAGACTGTTATAAACCAACAGGTAGACTGTTATAAACCAACAGGCTGTTATAAACCAACAGGTAGACTGTTATAAACCAACAGGTAGACTGTTATAAACCAACAGGTAGGAAAGTTATAAACCAACAGGTAGGCTGTTATAAACCAACAGGTGGGCTGTTATAAACCAACATGCTGTTATAAACCAACAGGCTGTTATAAACCAACAGGTAGACTGTTATAAACCAACAGGTAGGCTGTTATAAACCAACAGGTAGGCTGTTATAAACCAACAGGTAGACTGTTATAAACCAACAGGTAGGCTGTTACAAACCAACAGGTAGGCTGTTATAAACCAACAGGTAGACTGTTATAAACCAACAGGTAGACTGTTATAAACCAACAGGTAGGCTGTTATAAACCAACAGGTAGACTGTTATAAACCAACAGGTAGACTGTTATAAACCAACAGGCTGTTATAAACCAACAGGTAGGCTGTTATAAACCAACAGGTAGACTGTTATAAACCAACAGGTAGACTGTTATAAACCAACAGGTAGACTGTTATAAACCAACAGGTAGACTGTTATAAACCAACAGGCTGTTATAAACCAACAGGTAGACTGTTATAAACCAACAGGCTGTTATAAACCAACAGGCTGTTATAAACCAACAGGCTGTTATAAACCAACAGGTAGGCTGTTATAAACCAACAGGCTGTTATAAACCAACAGGTAGACTGTTATAAACCAACAGGCTGTTATAAACCAACAGGTAGGCTGTTATAAACCAACAGGTAGGCTGTTATAAACCAACAGGTAGACTGTTATAAACCAACAGGCTGTTATAAACCAACAGGTAGACTGTTATAAACCAACAGGCTGTTATAAACCAACAGGTAGGCTGTTATAAACCAACAGGTAGGCTGTTATAAACCAACAGGTAGACTGTTATAAACCAACAGGTAGACTGTTATAAACCAACAGGCTGTTATAAACCAACAGGTAGACTGTTATAAACCAACAGGTAGACTGTTATAAACCAACAGGTAGGCTGTTATAAACCAACAGGTAGGCTGTTATAAACCAACAGGTAGACTGTTATAAACCAACAGGTAGGCTGTTATAAACCAACAGGTAGACTGTTATAAACCAACAGGTAGACTGTTATAAACCAACAGGTAGACTGTTATAAACCAACAGGTAGACTGTTATAAACCAACATGTAGACTGTTATAAACCAACAGGTAGACTGTTATAAACCAACAGGTAGGCTGTTTTAAACCAACAGGTAGGCTGTTATAAACCAACAGGTAGACTGTTATAAACCAACAGGTAGACTGTTATAAACCAACAGGTAGACTGTTATAAACCAACAGGTAGACTGTTATAAACCAACAGGTAGACTGTTATAAACCAACAGGTAGGCTGTTTTAAACCAACAGGTAGGCTGTTATAAACCAACAGGTAGACTGTTATAAACCAACAGGTAGACTGTTATAAACCAACAGGTGGGCTGTTATAAACAAACAGGTAGGCTGTTATAAACCAACAGGTAGGCTGTTATAAACCAACAGGTTGACTGTTATAAACCAACAGGTAGGCTGTTATAAACCAACAGGTAGGCTGTTATAAACCAACAGGTAGACTGTTATAAACCAACAGGCTGTTATAAACCAACAGGTAGGCTGTTATAAACCAACAGGTGGGCTGTTATAAACCAACAGGTAGACTGTTATAAACCAACAGGTAGACTGTTATAAACCAACAGGTAGGCTGTTATAAACCAACAGGTAGGCTGTTATAAACCAACAGGTAGACTATTATAAACAAACAGGTAGACTGTTATAAACCAACAGGTAGACTGTTGTAAACCAACAGGTAGACTGTTATAAACCAACAGGTAGACTGTTATAAACCAACAGGTGGGCTGTTATAAACCAACAGGTAGGCTGTTATAAACCAACAGGTAGACTGTTATAAACAAACAGGTAGACTGTTATAAACCAACAGGTAGGCTGTTATAAACCAACAGGTAGACTGTTATAAACCAACAGGTAGACTGTTATAAACCAACAGGTAGACTGTTATAAACCAACAGGTAGACTGTTATAAACCAACAGGTAGACTGTTATAAACCAACAGGTAGACTGTTATAAACCAACAGGTAGACTGTTATAAACCAACAGGTAGACTGTTATAAACCAACAGGTAGGCTGTTATAAACCAACAGGTAGACTGTTATAAACCAACAGGTAGGCTGTTATAAACCAACAGGTAGGCTGTTATAAACCAACAGGTAGACTGTTATAAACCAACAGGCTGTTATAAACCAACAGGCTGTTATAAACCAACAGGCTGTTATAAACCAACAGGCTGTTATAAACCAACAGGCTGTTATAAACCAACAGGTGGGCTGTTATAAACCAACAGGTAGACTGTTATAAACCAACAGGCTGTTATAAACCAACAGGCTGTTATAAACCAACAGGCTGTTATAAACCAACAGGTAGGCTGTTATAAACCAACAGGTAGGCTGTTATAAACCAACAGGTAGACTGTTATAAACCAACAGGTAGGCTGTTATAAACCAACAGGTAGACTGTTATAAACCAACAGGTAGGCTGTTATAAACCAACAGGTAGGCTGTTATAAACCAACAGGTAGGCTGTTATAAACCAACAGGTAGGTGTTATAAACCAACAGGTAGACTGTTATAAACCAACAGGTAGGCTGTTATAAACCAACAGGTAGGCTGTTATAAACCAACAGGTAGGCTGTTATAAACCAACAGGTAGGCTGTTATAAACCAACAGGTAGACTGTTATAAACCAACAGGTAGGCTGTTATAAACCAACAGGTAGGCTGTTATAAACCAACAGGTAGGCTGTTATAAACCAACAGGTAGGCTGTTATAAACCAACAGGTAGGCTGTTATAAACCAACAGGTAGGCTGTTATAAACCAACAGGTAGGCTGTTATAAACCAACAGGTAGACTGTTATAAACCAACAGGTAGGCTGTTATAAACCAACAGGCTGTTATAAACCAACAGGTAGACTGTTATAAACCAACAGGCTGTTATAAACCAACAGGCTGTTATAAACCAACAGGCTGTTATAAACCAACAGGCTGTTATAAACCAACAGGCTGTTATAAACCAACAGGTGGGCTGTTATAAACCAACAGGTAGACTGTTATAAACCAACAGGCTGTTATAAACCAACAGGCTGTTATAAACCAACAGGCTGTTATAAACCAACAGGTAGGCTGTTATAAACCAACAGGTAGGCTGTTATAAACCAACAGGTAGACTGTTATAAACCAACAGGTAGGCTGTTATAAACCAACAGGTAGACTGTTATAAACCAACAGGTAGGCTGTTATAAACCAACAGGTAGGCTGTTATAAACCAACAGGTAGGCTGTTATAAACCAACAGGTAGGTGTTATAAACCAACAGGTAGACTGTTATAAACCAACAGGTAGGCTGTTATAAACCAACAGGTAGGCTGTTATAAACCAACAGGTAGGCTGTTATAAACCAACAGGTAGGCTGTTATAAACCAACAGGTAGGCTGTTATAAACCAACAGGTAGACTGTTATAAACCAACAGGTAGGCTGTTATAAACCAACAGGTAGGCTGTTATAAACCAACAGGTAGGCTGTTATAAACCAACAGGTAGGCTGTTATAAACCAACAGGTAGGCTGTTATAAACCAACAGGTAGGCTGTTATAAACCAACAGGTAGGCTGTTATAAACCAACAGGTAGACTGTTATAAACCAACAGGTAGGCTGTTATAAACCAACAGGCTGTTATAAACCAACAGGTAGACTGTTATAAACCAACAGGTAGACTGTTATAAACCAACAGGTAGACTGTTATAAACCAACAGGTAGACTGTTATAAACCAACAGGTAGACTGTTATAAACCAACAGGTAGACTGTTATAAACCAACAGGTAGACTGTTATAAACCAACAGGTGGGCTGTTATAAACCAACAGGTAGACTGTTATAAACCAACAGGTAGACTGTTATAAACCAACAGGTGGGCTGTTATAAACCAACAGGTAGACTGTTATAAACCAACAGGTAGACTGTTATAAACCAACAGGTAGACTGTTATAAACCAACAGGCTGTTATAAACCAACAGGTAGGCTGTTATAAACCAACAGGTAGACTGTTATAAACCAACAGGTAGGCTGTTATAAACCAACAGGTAGGCTGTTATAAACCAACAGGTAGGCTGTTATAAACCAACAGGTAGGTGTTATAAACCAACAGGTAGACTGTTATAAACCAACAGGTAGGCTGTTATAAACCAACAGGTAGGCTGTTATAAACCAACAGGTAGGCTGTTATAAACCAACAGGTAGGCTGTTATAAACCAACAGGTAGACTGTTATAAACCAACAGGTAGGCTGTTATAAACCAACAGGTAGGCTGTTATAAACCAACAGGTAGGCTGTTATAAACCAACAGGTAGGCTGTTATAAACCAACAGGTAGGCTGTTATAAACCAACAGGTAGGCTGTTATAAACCAACAGGTAGGCTGTTATAAACCAACAGGTAGACTGTTATAAACCAACAGGTAGGCTGTTATAAACCAACAGGCTGTTATAAACCAACAGGTAGACTGTTATAAACCAACAGGTAGACTGTTAAAAACCAACAGGTAGACTGTTATAAACCAACAGGTAGACTGTTATAAACCAACAGGTAGACTGTTATAAACCAACAGGTAGACTGTTATAAACCAACAGGTGGGCTGTTATAAACCAACAGGTAGACTGTTATAAACCAACAGGTAGGCTGTTATAAACCAACAGGTAGGCTGTTATAAACCAACAGGTAGGCTGTTATAAACCAACAGGTAGGCTGTTATAAACCAACAGGTAGGCTGTTATAAACCAACAGGTAGGCTGTTATAAACCAACAGGTAGACTGTTATAAACCAACAGGTAGGCTGTTATAAACCAACAGGCTGTTATAAACCAACAGGTAGACTGTTATAAACCAACAGGTAGACTGTTATAAACCAACAGGTAGACTGTTATAAACCAACAGGTAGACTGTTATAAACCAACAGGTAGACTGTTATAAACCAACAGGTAGACTGTTATAAACCAACAGGTAGACTGTTATAAACCAACAGGTAGACTGTTATAAACCAACAGGTAGGCTGTTATAAACCAACAGGCTGTTATAAACCAACAGGTAGGCTGTTATAAACCAACAGGTAGACTGTTATAAACCAACAGGTAGACTGTTATAAACCAACAGGTAGACTGTTATAAACCAACAGGTGGGCTGTTATAAACCAACAGGTAGACTGTTATAAACCAACAGGTAGACTGTTATAAACCAACAGGTAGACTGTTATAAACCAACAGGCTGTTATAAACCAACAGGTAGGCTGTTATAAACCAACAGGTAGACTGTTATAAACCAACAGGTAGGCTGTTATAAACCAACAGGCTGTTATAAACCAACAGGTAAGCTGTTATAAACCAACAGGTAAGCTGTTATAAACCAACAGGTAGGCTGTTATAAACCAACAGGTAGGCTGTTATAAACAAACAGGTAGACTGTTATAAACCAATAGGTAGGCTGTTATAAACAAACAGGCTGTTATAAACCAACAGGCTGTTATAAACCAACAGGTAGACTGTTATAAACCAACAGGTAGACTATTATAAACCAACAGACTGTTATAAACCAACAGGCTGTTATAAACCAACAGGTAGACTGTTATAAACCAACAGGTAGACTGTTATAAACAAACAGGCTGTTATAAACCAACAGGCTGTTATAAACCAACAGGTAGGCTGTTATAAACCAACAGGTAGGCTGTTATAAACCAACAGGTAGGCTGTTATAAACCAACAGGTAGGCTGTTATAAACCAACAGGTAGACTGTTATAAACCAACAGGTAGACTGTTATAAACCAACAGGTAGACTGTTATAAACCAACAGGTAGACTGTTATAAACCAACAGGTGGGCTGTTATAAACAAACAGGTGGGCTGTTATAAACCAACAGGTAGGCTGTTATAAACCAACAGGTAGACTGTTATAAACCAACAGGTAGACTGTTATAAACCAACAGGTAGACTGTTATAAACCAACAGGTAGACTGTTATAAACCAACAGGCTGTTATAAACCAACAGGTAGACTGTTATAAACCAACAGGTAGACTGTTATAAACCAACAGGTAGACTGTTATAAACCAACAGGTAGGAAAGTTATAAACCAACAGGTAGGCTGTTATAAACCAACAGGTGGGCTGTTATAAACCAACATGCTGTTATAAACCAACAGGCTGTTATAAACCAACAGGTAGACTGTTATAAACCAACAGGTAGGCTGTTATAAACCAACAGGTAGACTGTTATAAACCAACAGGCTGTTATAAACCAACAGGCTGTTATAAACCAACAGGTAGACTGTTATAAACCAACAGGTAGACTGTTATAAACCAACAGGTAGACTGTTATAAACCAACAGGTAGGCTGTTATAAACCAACAGGCTGTTATAAACCAACAGGTAGACTGTTATAAACCAACAGGTAGACTGTTATAAACCAACAGGCTGTTATAAACCAACAGGTAGACTGTTATAAACCAACAGGCTGTTATAAACCAACAGGCTGTTATAAACCAACAGGTAGACTGTTATAAACCAACAGGTAGACTGTTATAAACCAACAGGTAGACTGTTATAAACCAACAGGTAGGCTGTTATAAACCAAGAGGTGGGCTGTTATAAACCAACAGGCTGTTATAAACCAACAGGTAGACTGTTATAAACAAACAGGCTGTTATAAACCAACAGGCTGTTATAAACCAACAGGTAGGCTGTTATAAACCAACAGGTAGGCTGTTATAAACCAACAGGTAGACTGTTATAAACCAACAGGTAGACTGTTATAAACCAACAGGTAGACTGTTATAAACCAACAGGTGGGCTGTTATAAACAAACAGGTGGGCTGTTATAAACCAACAGGTAGAATGTTATAAACCAACAGGTAGGCTGTTATAAACCAACAGGTAGACTGTTATAAACCAACAGGTAGACTGTTATAAACCAACAGGTAGACTGTTATAAACCAACAGGTAGACTGTTATAAACCAACAGGCTGTTATAAACCAACAGGTAGACTGTTATAAACCAACAGGTAGACTGTTATAAACCAACAGGTAGGAAAGTTATAAACCAACAGGTAGGCTGTTATAAACCAACAGGTGGGCTGTTATAAACCAACATGCTGTTATAAACCAACAGGCTGTTATAAACCAACAGGTAGACTGTTATAAACCAACAGGTAGGCTGTTATAAACCAACAGGTAGGCTGTTATAAACCAACAGGTAGACTGTTATAAACCAACAGGTAGGCTGTTACAAACCAACAGGTAGGCTGTTATAAACCAACAGGTAGACTGTTATAAACCAACAGGTAGACTGTTATAAACCAACAGGTAGGCTGTTATAAACCAACAGGTAGACTGTTATAAACCAACAGGTAGACTGTTATAAACCAACAGGCTGTTATAAACCAACAGGTAGGCTGTTATAAACCAACAGGTAGACTGTTATAAACCAACAGGTAGACTGTTATAAACCAACAGGTAGACTGTTATAAACCAACAGGTAGACTGTTATAAACCAACAGGCTGTTATAAACCAACAGGTAGACTGTTATAAACCAACAGGCTGTTATAAACCAACAGGCTGTTATAAACCAACAGGCTGTTATAAACCAACAGGTAGGCTGTTATAAACCAACAGGCTGTTATAAACCAACAGGTAGACTGTTATAAACCAACAGGCTGTTATAAACCAACAGGTAGGCTGTTATAAACCAACAGGTAGGCTGTTATAAACCAACAGGTAGACTGTTATAAACCAACAGGCTGTTATAAACCAACAGGTAGACTGTTATAAACCAACAGGCTGTTATAAACCAACAGGTAGGCTGTTATAAACCAACAGGTAGGCTGTTATAAACCAACAGGTAGACTGTTATAAACCAACAGGTAGACTGTTATAAACCAACAGGCTGTTATAAACCAACAGGTAGACTGTTATAAACCAACAGGTAGACTGTTATAAACCAACAGGTAGGCTGTTATAAACCAACAGGTAGGCTGTTATAAACCAACAGGTAGACTGTTATAAACCAACAGGTAGGCTGTTATAAACCAACAGGTAGACTGTTATAAACCAACAGGTAGACTGTTATAAACCAACAGGTAGACTGTTATAAACCAACAGGTAGACTGTTATAAACCAACATGTAGACTGTTATAAACCAACAGGTAGACTGTTATAAACCAACAGGTAGGCTGTTTTAAACCAACAGGTAGGCTGTTATAAACCAACAGGTAGACTGTTATAAACCAACAGGTAGACTGTTATAAACCAACAGGTAGACTGTTATAAACCAACAGGTAGACTGTTATAAACCAACAGGTAGACTGTTATAAACCAACAGGTAGGCTGTTTTAAACCAACAGGTAGGCTGTTATAAACCAACAGGTAGACTGTTATAAACCAACAGGTAGACTGTTATAAACCAACAGGTGGGCTGTTATAAACAAACAGGTAGGCTGTTATAAACCAACAGGTAGGCTGTTATAAACCAACAGGTTGACTGTTATAAACCAACAGGTAGGCTGTTATAAACCAACAGGTAGGCTGTTATAAACCAACAGGTAGACTGTTATAAACCAACAGGCTGTTATAAACCAACAGGTAGGCTGTTATAAACCAACAGGTGGGCTGTTATAAACCAACAGGTAGACTGTTATAAACCAACAGGTAGACTGTTATAAACCAACAGGTAGGCTGTTATAAACCAACAGGTAGGCTGTTATAAACCAACAGGTAGACTATTATAAACAAACAGGTAGACTGTTATAAACCAACAGGTAGACTGTTGTAAACCAACAGGTAGACTGTTATAAACCAACAGGTAGACTGTTATAAACCAACAGGTGGGCTGTTATAAACCAACAGGTAGGCTGTTATAAACCAACAGGTAGACTGTTATAAACAAACAGGTAGACTGTTATAAACCAACAGGTAGGCTGTTATAAACCAACAGGTAGACTGTTATAAACCAACAGGTAGACTGTTATAAACCAACAGGTAGACTGTTATAAACCAACAGGTAGACTGTTATAAACCAACAGGTAGACTGTTATAAACCAACAGGTAGACTGTTATAAACCAACAGGTAGACTGTTATAAACCAACAGGTAGGCTGTTATAAACCAACAGGTAGACTGTTATAAACCAACAGGTAGGCTGTTATAAACCAACAGGTAGGCTGTTATAAACCAACAGGTAGACTGTTATAAACCAACAGGCTGTTATAAACCAACAGGCTGTTATAAACCAACAGGCTGTTATAAACCAACAGGCTGTTATAAACCAACAGGCTGTTATAAACCAACAGGTGGGCTGTTATAAACCAACAGGTAGACTGTTATAAACCAACAGGCTGTTATAAACCAACAGGCTGTTATAAACCAACAGGCTGTTATAAACCAACAGGTAGGCTGTTATAAACCAACAGGTAGGCTGTTATAAACCAACAGGTAGACTGTTATAAACCAACAGGTAGGCTGTTATAAACCAACAGGTAGACTGTTATAAACCAACAGGTAGGCTGTTATAAACCAACAGGTAGGCTGTTATAAACCAACAGGTAGGCTGTTATAAACCAACAGGTAGGTGTTATAAACCAACAGGTAGACTGTTATAAACCAACAGGTAGGCTGTTATAAACCAACAGGTAGGCTGTTATAAACCAACAGGTAGGCTGTTATAAACCAACAGGTAGGCTGTTATAAACCAACAGGTAGACTGTTATAAACCAACAGGTAGGCTGTTATAAACCAACAGGTAGGCTGTTATAAACCAACAGGTAGGCTGTTATAAACCAACAGGTAGGCTGTTATAAACCAACAGGTAGGCTGTTATAAACCAACAGGTAGGCTGTTATAAACCAACAGGTAGGCTGTTATAAACCAACAGGTAGACTGTTATAAACCAACAGGTAGGCTGTTATAAACCAACAGGCTGTTATAAACCAACAGGTAGACTGTTATAAACCAACAGGCTGTTATAAACCAACAGGCTGTTATAAACCAACAGGCTGTTATAAACCAACAGGCTGTTATAAACCAACAGGCTGTTATAAACCAACAGGTGGGCTGTTATAAACCAACAGGTAGACTGTTATAAACCAACAGGCTGTTATAAACCAACAGGCTGTTATAAACCAACAGGCTGTTATAAACCAACAGGTAGGCTGTTATAAACCAACAGGTAGGCTGTTATAAACCAACAGGTAGACTGTTATAAACCAACAGGTAGGCTGTTATAAACCAACAGGTAGACTGTTATAAACCAACAGGTAGGCTGTTATAAACCAACAGGTAGGCTGTTATAAACCAACAGGTAGGCTGTTATAAACCAACAGGTAGGTGTTATAAACCAACAGGTAGACTGTTATAAACCAACAGGTAGGCTGTTATAAACCAACAGGTAGGCTGTTATAAACCAACAGGTAGGCTGTTATAAACCAACAGGTAGGCTGTTATAAACCAACAGGTAGGCTGTTATAAACCAACAGGTAGACTGTTATAAACCAACAGGTAGGCTGTTATAAACCAACAGGTAGGCTGTTATAAACCAACAGGTAGGCTGTTATAAACCAACAGGTAGGCTGTTATAAACCAACAGGTAGGCTGTTATAAACCAACAGGTAGGCTGTTATAAACCAACAGGTAGGCTGTTATAAACCAACAGGTAGACTGTTATAAACCAACAGGTAGGCTGTTATAAACCAACAGGCTGTTATAAACCAACAGGTAGACTGTTATAAACCAACAGGTAGACTGTTATAAACCAACAGGTAGACTGTTATAAACCAACAGGTAGACTGTTATAAACCAACAGGTAGACTGTTATAAACCAACAGGTAGACTGTTATAAACCAACAGGTAGACTGTTATAAACCAACAGGTAGACTGTTATAAACCAACAGGTAGGCTGTTATAAACCAACAGGCTGTTATAAACCAACAGGTAGGCTGTTATAAACCAACAGGTAGACTGTTATAAACCAACAGGTAGACTGTTATAAACCAACAGGTAGACTGTTATAAACCAACAGGTGGGCTGTTATAAACCAACAGGTAGACTGTTATAAACCAACAGGTAGACTGTTATAAACCAACAGGTAGACTGTTATAAACCAACAGGCTGTTATAAACCAACAGGTAGGCTGTTATAAACCAACAGGTAGACTGTTATAAACCAACAGGTAGGCTGTTATAAACCAACAGGTAGGCTGTTATAAACCAACAGGTAGGCTGTTATAAACCAACAGGTAGGTGTTATAAACCAACAGGTAGACTGTTATAAACCAACAGGTAGGCTGTTATAAACCAACAGGTAGGCTGTTATAAACCAACAGGTAGGCTGTTATAAACCAACAGGTAGGCTGTTATAAACCAACAGGTAGACTGTTATAAACCAACAGGTAGGCTGTTATAAACCAACAGGTAGGCTGTTATAAACCAACAGGTAGGCTGTTATAAACCAACAGGTAGGCTGTTATAAACCAACAGGTAGGCTGTTATAAACCAACAGGTAGGCTGTTATAAACCAACAGGTAGGCTGTTATAAACCAACAGGTAGACTGTTATAAACCAACAGGTAGGCTGTTATAAACCAACAGGCTGTTATAAACCAACAGGTAGACTGTTATAAACCAACAGGTAGACTGTTAAAAACCAACAGGTAGACTGTTATAAACCAACAGGTAGACTGTTATAAACCAACAGGTAGACTGTTATAAACCAACAGGTAGACTGTTATAAACCAACAGGTGGGCTGTTATAAACCAACAGGTAGACTGTTATAAACCAACAGGTAGGCTGTTATAAACCAACAGGTAGGCTGTTATAAACCAACAGGTAGGCTGTTATAAACCAACAGGTAGGCTGTTATAAACCAACAGGTAGGCTGTTATAAACCAACAGGTAGGCTGTTATAAACCAACAGGTAGACTGTTATAAACCAACAGGTAGGCTGTTATAAACCAACAGGCTGTTATAAACCAACAGGTAGACTGTTATAAACCAACAGGTAGACTGTTATAAACCAACAGGTAGACTGTTATAAACCAACAGGTAGACTGTTATAAACCAACAGGTAGACTGTTATAAACCAACAGGTAGACTGTTATAAACCAACAGGTAGACTGTTATAAACCAACAGGTAGACTGTTATAAACCAACAGGTAGGCTGTTATAAACCAACAGGCTGTTATAAACCAACAGGTAGGCTGTTATAAACCAACAGGTAGACTGTTATAAACCAACAGGTAGACTGTTATAAACCAACAGGTAGACTGTTATAAACCAACAGGTGGGCTGTTATAAACCAACAGGTAGACTGTTATAAACCAACAGGTAGACTGTTATAAACCAACAGGTAGACTGTTATAAACCAACAGGCTGTTATAAACCAACAGGTAGGCTGTTATAAACCAACAGGTAGACTGTTATAAACCAACAGGTAGGCTGTTATAAACCAACAGGTAGGCTGTTATAAACCAACAGGTAGGCTGTTATAAACCAACAGGTAGGCTGTTATAAACCAACAGGTAGGCTGTTATAAACCAACAGGTAGGCTGTTATAAACCAACAGGTAGGCTGTTATAAACCAACAGGTAGGCTGTTATAAACCAACAGGTAGGCTGTTATAAACCAACAGGTAGACTGTTATAAACCAACAGGTAGGCTGTTATAAACCAACAGGTAGGCTGTTATAAACCAACAGGTAGGCTGTTATAAACCAACAGGTAGGCTGTTATAAACCAACAGGTAGGCTGTTATAAACCAACAGGTAGACTGTTATAAACCAACAGGTAGACTGTTATAAACCAACAGGTAGACTGTTATAAACCAACAGGTAGACTGTTATAAACCAACAGGCTGTTATAAACCAACAGGTAGACTGTTATAAACCAACAGGTAGACTGTTATAAACCAACAGGTAGACTGTTATAAACCAACAGGTAGACTGTTATAAACCAACAGGTAGACTGTTATAAACCAACAGGTAGACTGTTATAAACCAACAGGTGGGCTGTTATAAACCAACAGGTAGACTGTTATAAACCAACAGGTAGACTGTTATAAACCAACAGGTAGACTGTTATAAACCAACAGGCTGTTATAAACCAACAGGTAGGCTGTTATAAACCAACAGGTAGACTGTTATAAACCAACAGGCTGTTATAAACCAACAGGTAGGCTGTTATAAACCAACAGGTAGGCTGTTATAAACCAACAGGTAGACTGTTATAAACCAACAGGCTGTTATAAACCAACAGGTAGGCTGTTATAAACCAACAGGTAGACTGTTATAAACCAACAGGTAGACTGTTATAAACCAACAGGTAGACTGTTATAAACCAACAGGTAGGCTGTTATAAACCAACAGGTAGACTGTTATAAACCAACAGGTAGACTGTTATAAACCAACAGGTAGACTGTTATAAACCAACAGGTAGACTGTTATAAACCAACAGGTAGACTGTTATAAACCAACAGGTAGACTGTTATAAACCAACAGGTAGGCTGTTATAAACCAACAGGTAGGCTGTTATAAACCAACAGGTAGACTGTTATAAACCAACAGGTAGACTGTTATAAACCAACAGGTAGACTGTTATAAACCAACAGGTAGACTGTTATAAACCAACAGGTAGGCTGTTATAAACCAACAGGTAGACTGTTATAAACCAACAGGTAGGCTGTTATAAACCAACAGGCTGTTATAAACCAACAGGTAGGCTGTTATAAACCAACAGGCTGTTATAAACCAACAGGTAGACAGTTATAAACCAACAGGTTGTTGAATCTGAATAGAGTTGCTGTAGACAAGGACATGAAGAACAGCAAAATGGCCTCAAATAGCCTCGATAGTTAGCTAGCTGGCTACTTTAGCTAGCCTCTTTACATCGATTTGATGCAGTGAATAATAGATGACAAATAACCTATCGCAGCAACAAGTTTGTCTCTCTGTGTCAGACACACCGGCTCCTGGGTCATGGCTAGATGGGATCCAGCTTTTGTCAAATTAACATCAGATTTCACTTCACGGAGCAGATTAGGTAAATTTACGCAACAGGTTAGGAGAATTAACATAGCAGATTAGGAGAATAAGGTCAATGTTAGGAAAATGGTTAGGAAAAGGGTTAGGGTTAGCTAAAAATAATACAAAATAACTGTAGATGTTAATTTGATGCCTTCTAGCATTGACCCACCCCTGCTCCTCCACCTCCTCTACCTCCCCTGCTCCTCCACCTCCTCTACCTCCCCTGCTCCTCCACCTCCTCTACCTCCCCTGCTCCTCCACCTCCCCTAACTCCTCCGCCTCCTCCGCCTCCTCCGCCTCCCCTACCTCCTCCACCTCCTCCACCTCCTCTACCTCCTCCACCTCCTCCACCTCCTCCACCTCCTCCACCTCCTCTACCTCCCCTGCTCCTCTACCTCCCCTGCTCCTCTACCTCCCCTGCTCCTCTACCTCCCCTGCTCCTCTACCTCCCCTGCTCCTCTACCTCCCCTGCTCCTCCACCTCCCCTGCTCCTCCACCTCCCCTGCTCCTCCACCTCCCCTGCTCCTCCACCTCCCCTGCTCCTCCACCTCCCCTGCTCCTCCACCTCCTCTACCTCCTCCACCTCTACCTCCCCTGCTCCTCTACCTCCCCTGCTCCCCCACCTCCTCTACCTCCTCTACCTCCTCTACCTCCTCTACCTCCTCTACCTCCTCTACCTCCCCTGCTCCTCCACCTTCTCCACCTCCTCCACCTCCGCTACCTCCTCTACCTCCGCTACCTCCTCTACCTCCTCTACCTCCTCTACCTCCTCTACCTCCTCTACCTCCCCTGCTCCTCTACCGCCCCTGCTCCTCCACCTCCTCTACCTCCTCTACCTCCTCTACCTCCCCTGCTCCTCCTCTACCTCCTCTACCTCCCCTGCTCCTCCACCTCCTCTACCTCCCCTGCTCCTCCACCTCCTCCACCTCCTCTACCTCCTCTACCTCCCCTGCTCCTCCACCTCCTCTACCTCCCCTGCTCCTCCACCTCCTCTACCTCCCCTGCTCCTCAACCTCCTCTATCTCCCCTGCTCCTCAACCTCCTCCACCTCCTCTACCTCCCCTGCTCCTCCACCTCCTCCACCTCCTCTACCTCCCCTGCTCCTCCACCTCCTCCACCTCCTCTACCTCCCCTGCTCCTCCACCTCCTCCACCTCCTCTACCTCCCCTGCTCCTCCACCTCCTCTACCTCCTCTACCTCCCCTGCTCCTCAACCTCCTCTACCTCCCCTGCTCCTCCACCTCCACCTCCTCTACCACCCCTGCTCCTCCACCTCCTACACCTCCACTACCTCCCCTGCTCCTCAACCACCTCTACCTCCCCTGCTCCTCCACCTCCTCCACCTCCTCTACCTCCCCTGCTCCTCAACCTCCTCTACCTCCTCCACCTCCTCCACCTCCTCTACCTCCTCTACCTCCTCTACCTCCCCTGCTCCTCTACCTCCCCTGCTCCTCCACCTCCCCTGCTCCTCCACCTCCTCTACCTCCTCTACCTCCCCTGCTCCTCAACAGCCTCCACCTCCTCTGCTCCTCCCCTGCTCCTCCACCTGCCCTGCTCCTGTACCTCCCCTGCTCCTCCCCTGCTCCTCAACCTCCTCAACCTCCCCTGCTCCTCAACCTCCTCAACCTCCTCTACCTCCCCTGCTCCTCAACCTCCTCTACCTCCCCTGCGCCTCCTCCTCCACCTCCCCACCCGTCTGGGCTGGAACAACAAGCAGAGTTCACCTCCTCTCCTGGGTCGCATGAGCAAGTCCCCATTGAAGTTGAAAACACATGTATTTCCACTATCCGGGAATGGATTTCCGAAAAAAATCTCATGTCATATAATGTATTTGAATAGTGAAATATTTTCACATGCCCATCCTTCTATCTCTTTCTGTTATATCCCTCTATCGATTTTAATCTGATTCCTACCTTCTATCTCTATCTGTTTTCTCTCTGTCTGGTCCAACCTCTTCACCGTTATGGGGGTTAAGCACCACAGTACAAGACATGTTATGTTGTGAAGGGATTTGGGCTGTAGCAACTGCTCTCTCTTTCTATATCTCTGTTCAATTCTCCTTTCATTCTCATGACAGCTGTAATGAACCTGCTCCAGCCTGCACCATACCACTCATTTGAGAAATTTCCAGTACAAAGACATAATTAGAGTAACTAATTTGCTGAAGAGTCCACAGCTCAGGGATCCTCCGCAGTTCAACCACACGCCTACCTGAAGAAGACTAAAATAGGAAGCAGCTGTCAAGACAACGCTGGTTATTCAGATCTGTAGTTAGAGAGAGAGAGAGAGAGAGAGAGAGAGAGAGAGAGAGAGAGAGAGAGAGAGAGAGAGAGAGAGAGAGAGAGAGAGAGAGAGAGAGAGAGAGAGAGAGAGAGAGAGAGAGAGAGAGAGAGAGAGAGAGAGAGAGAGAGAGAAACATCAAATTGAGACTGCATGCAGAATTCTTCAAAAATATCCTCCGTGTACAACGTAAAACACCAAATAATGCATGCAGAGCAGAATTAGGCCGATACCCGCTAATTATCAAAATCCAGAAAAAAGTGGTTCAATTCTACAACTACCTAAAAGGAAGCGATTCCCAAACCTTCCATAACAAAGCCATCACCTACAGAGAGATGAACCTGGAGAAGAGTCCCCTAAGCAAGCTGGTCCTGGGGCTCTGTTCACAAACACAAACAGACCCCACAGAGCCCCAGGACAGCAACACAATTAGACCCAACCAAATCATGAGAAAACAAAAAGATAATTACTTGACACATTGGAAAGAATTAACAAAAAAACAGAGCAAACTAGAATGCTATTTGGCCCAAAAACAGAGAGAACACAGTGGCAGAATACCTGACCACTGTGACTGACCCAAACTTAAGGAATGCTTTGACTATGTACAGACTCAGTTAGCATAGCCTTGCTATTGAGAAAGGCCGCCGTAGGCAGACCTGGCTTACAAGAGAAGACAGGCTATGTGCACACTGCCCAAAAAATGAGGTGGAAACTGAGCTGCACTTCCTAACCTCCTGCCAAATGTACCACCATATTAGAGACACATATTTCCCTCAGATTACACAGACCAACAAAGAATTAGAAAACAAATCCAATTTTGATAAACTCCCATATCTACTGGGTGAAATACCACAGTGTTCCATCACAGCAGCAAGATGTGTGACCTGTTGCTACAAGAAAAGGTCAACCAGTGAAGAACAAACACCATTGTAAATACAACCCATATTTATGTTTATTATTTTCCCATTTGTACTTTAACCATTTGCACATCGTTACAACACTTTATATAGACATTATATGACATAATGACATTTGAAATGTCTTTATTCTTTTGGAACTTCTGTGAGTGTAATGTTTACTGCTCATTTTTATTGTTTACTTCACTTTTGTTCATTATCTATTTCACTTGCTTTGGCAATGTTAACATATGTTTCCCATGTCAATAAAGCGCCTTGAATTGAATAGAGAGAGTGAGAGAGTGAGAGAGAGGGGGGGGGAAGAAGGAGACAGAGAGAAGGAGAAGGAGACAGACAGAGAGAGAGACACACAGAGAGACACAGAGAGAGAGAGAGAGACAGAGAGACAGAGACAGAGACAGAGACAGAGACAGAGACAGAGAGAGAGACAGAGAGAGAGACAAAGACACAGAGAGAGAGACACAGAGAGACAGAGAGAGAGACAAAGACACAGAGAGAGAGACACAGAGAGAGAGAGAGAGAGAGAGAGAGAGAGAGAGAGAGAGAGAGAGAGAGAGAGAGAGAGAGAGAGAGAGAGAGAGAGAGAGAGAGAGACAGAAAGAGAGACAGAGACAGACAGAGAGAGAGACACACAGAGAGACACAGAGAGAGAGAGAGAGACAGAGAGACAGAGACAGAGAGAGAGAGAGACAGAGAGAGAGACAGAGAGAGAGACAAAGACACAGAGAGAGAGACACAGAGAGACAGAGAGAGAGACAAAGACACAGAGAGAGAGACACAGAGAGAGAGAGAGAGAGACACAGAGAGAGAGAGAGAGACAGAGAGACAGAGACAGAGACAGAGACAGAGACAGAGACAGAGACAGAGAGAGACAGAGAGAGAGACAGAGAGAGAGACAAAGACACAGAGAGAGAGACACAGAGAGACAGAGAGAGAGACAAAGACACAGAGAGAGAGACACAGAGAGAGAGAGAGACGCAGAGAGAGACGCAGAGAGAGACGCAGAGAGAGACGCAGAGAGACAGAGAGACAGAGAGACGGACGGACGGACGGACGGACGGACGGACAGACGGACAGACGGACAGACGGACAGACGGACAGACGGACGGACAGACAGACAGACAGACAGAGAGAGAGAAAGAGAGAGAAAGAAAGAGAAAGAGAAAGAGAAAGAGAAAGAGAGAGAGAGAGAGAGAGAAGTCATGCAGAGGAACAGCTCCTGACTTGTTATAACTTTTTGGTTGTTAAGAGCGAGATTGACACAATTCAATTAGCAAAAATGTATAGGTAATCAAATTGTACAACTGAAGATCAACACAGGAGGAAAAGATTGAGAGAGAGTGAGTTAAAAGACCAATCTTTATCGTGGTAGCTAGCCAAATTCAAATCGGTCAGCTAGCTTACGTCTAGCTCTAACTGTTTACTGGTGGTAACCATAGCAACATGGCCACTGAGGCAGCGCTAGCAGCGTTAGCAGCGACAGAAACTGAGAGACTTTCCCCGCTTTTTTTTGAATACCCAGCAGAAATCAAATCAGAGAAAGGAAGAATCAATTTTAAACACAGAATTCTGAGGGAGAACCCAGAAACTTTGTTTGCCGACTGCTCACAAAACAGGACTGTTACAAACCTGTTATTTTACACAGACCACACTACTGCCTGGCATGCAGCTGTAACCAGGCATTTCAGCTATACCACAAAGAAAGGCATCTGCAAGGGAAGGCAAATCCACATTTTTGAGGACAGCGATAAGGACCAGGAAAACAGGTTTCTGACGGTAAATATGTATCAGAACGGCACTGTCATGGTCCAGGGCAGTGAGGCTGCACTCAGCTCTGTTGTGCAGGACTTCCCCACCCTAACGAAGATAGCGGAAAGCAACAAAGAAAAGGACAGCACCCCGACCTCTCCCCTCACCTCAGGCACCCCAACAGCAGGACCATCCTCCCCCCTGCCTGCCTACAACCACCAGAGCCAAGACCACACCACCATCAGCCTGTTGAGAGACAGGCTGGCTGTGATAGAGGTATGGGTTACTGAGCTGAAGGAGCAGTCCCCCAGCTACACCACCTCCAGACTGCTGAGAGACAGGCTGGCTGTGATAGAGGTATGGGTTACTGAGCTGAAGGAGCAGTCCCCCAGCTACACCACCTCCAGACTGCTGAGAGACAGGCTGGCTGTGATAGAGGTATGGGTTACTGAGCTGAAGGAGCAGCCCCTCAGCTACACCACCACCAGCCCAGACACAGAGCTTCTACAGGACCAGATCAACCAGTGCAGGACCCAGCTGAAGAACTCTGTCCAGGAGCTGAGAGAGAGCCTTACCACAGCTCTTGAGGAGGTAAAGGCCACCATGAGGAGAGAGCTGGTGCAGGTAAAGGAGGAGATGGCAAAGGAGTTGTCTGGCATCAAGAGGGTGCTGCAGCACAGAGAGCAGACTGTAGAGACTCCTAGAGAGAAGCTGCAGCCCCCCACCACCCCTAACAACCCCACCACCCCTAACACCCCCACTGACCCACCTTTACCCACAACCCCCCCCCATACCGACAACACTTTACCCACACCCCCAGTCAACAAGAAGGCTCACATGGAAACACCTACTACAGAGAGAAGCTCTCTGGCCCCCCCTGACACACCCCCACACGCCCCTCCATGTACACAGGCCCTGTGTACTCCAGCCCCAGACCGTAAACGCACTAATCTGGTAAAACCCGCTGAGGTGGCCATCCTCATTGACTCAAATGGGAAATTCCTCCAAGAAGATAAACTCTTCCCACAACACAAGGTGCGCAAAATATGTTGCCCAAAAACACAGGATGCACTCCACATCCTGTCCCAGCCTGACTTTGGCACACCAGGCAACATTATTATTCACACCGGCACCAACAACCTGCGAGAGGAGCAGGAGAGAGTAGGCAGCCTGGTCAACAGAATAGCAGAGATGGCCTCTGAGCGGTTCCCCAACTCCCACATCACCATCTCCACTCTGCTGCCCCGCAAAGACTTTCATCCCCATACCATTCAGAAAGTCAACGCTGACATCACCAGAGGGTGTGGCCTACTCCCGAACGTACACGTTGCTCACCACCCAACAATCACCCCAGAGCATCTGCACGACCACTCCCATCTGAGGAAACAGACATTAGGGATGTTTACCAAGTCTCTAAAGGACGTGGCACTTGGTAGACAAACACCTCATGCCGTATTGGACAGAGGACCACCCAGAGACCCCTACCAGACCACTGCACCAACAAGGAGCCCCAGGCCCCTTCAACGCCACACCAGACCCAGCGCACCCCACAGGCCCCACCCACCACCAGACCATCACCACTTCCATCGGCTTAGCCAGACCGGACCGGGCCCAGCCTACTACCCCGCATCAGACCACCACCCCTACCAGACCAGAGAGGAAGCCCCACGGCCCAGACCTGGTCCCCCTCCACTCCACAGGGCCCAACAGCAGGACCAGCGCAGCTACGCAGAGGTCGTCAGAGGACAGGAGAACCTTGTAGGATTAAGTGAGATTAAACAGCTCCTCCAATACATCTGCACTAAACTGCACTACACACACACACACACACACACACACACACACACACACACACACACACACACACACACACACACACACACACACACACACACACACACACACACACACCCACACCTATTGTACTCAAATGTACTTGTTCAATGAATAGGAATGTTTATATATATAACAGAAAGAATGTTAGCTGTTATCCTGTTTATCTCGCTCTTAACAACTTAATAGTTAGTAGTCACAGTATTTCTGACTGCTATTCTTTCTTTTGTAACATGAAATCGCTATCAGTTAGCATGTGGAACATTCAGGGCCTAAACTCATCAACCTTTGGACTGAAGAGTTTAGCACTGGAGTTCAACAAAAACCTTAAAGATGTTGATGTCATCATTCTGCAGGAGACATGGTGTAAGGCTGACATTGTCACTCACTGTCCCACAGGTTACAGAGAGGTAATTGTACCGTCACAGAAACACAGCTCTGTCAATAGAGGCAGAGACTCTGGAGGACTGATCATTTGGTACAAATCCGAACTACAACATCTAATTGACCCCCTCAAAATTGGCAAATATCACATTTGGTTAAAACTGAAAAAAGAACTTGTACTGACAGAAAAAGATGTGTTCCTTTGCGCAATTTATATCCCCCCCTCAGAATCCCCATATTACTCAGAGGAGATCTTCCCCACCCTTGAGGAAGAGACGTGCCATTTCCAGGCCCAGGGAAATGTGCTCATCTGTGGGGACACAAATGCGCGCACAGGAACACTACCTGATCTAACGAGCACACGAGGGGACAGCTTTATTACAGGCCATACTGTTTCTAACTGCCTTAATCTCCCCCATAGAAACAACAGTGACAGCACCGTCAACAAAAACGGAAGGGATCTTTTGCAGCTCTGTAGAAGCCTGGGTCTGTACTTTGTCAATGGTAGGTTACGGGGGGACTCTTTGGGGAGATTCACCTACTGCTCACCTCTTGGCCACAGTACAGTAGACTATATGATCACAGACATTGACCCTTTCTCTCTCAGCTCATTCACTGTCAAGCCACAAACACCTCTGTCTGATCACAGCCAAATTACATTGTTCCTCAAAAGAACAGACATGGAAACAACCACACATTCACAGCCCAGTAAGCTGTACAACATCAGAAATTCATACAGATGGGCCCAAAACAGCACAGAAGAATACCAGAAAGCAACCTGGAACCAAAATATCCAAACACTCTTAGATAACTTTCTGGATACCACATTCACTCACAGTAAAGAAGGCATCAATCTAGCAGTACAAAACATCAACTATATATTCAGGCAAACGGCAAAAGAAGCACAATTGAAATTGATAAAAAACAAAACAAAAAAGATCACAGATGACAACTGGTTTGATGCAGATTGTAAAATTATAAGAAAAAAAATTAGAACACTATCCAACCAAAAGCACAGAGACCCAAATAATGGTGAATTACGCCTTCATTACTGTGAGACTTTAAAACTCTATAAACGTACACTCAGAACCAAAAAAGCCCAGTACAACAGAAAGCAGCTGATGCTAATTGAGGAGTCCATAAACACAAACAACTTCTGGCAAAATTGGAAAAAATTAAAGAAATCTAAACAAGAGGAATTAGCGATACAAAATGGTGACATATGGACAACCCATTTTAAAACACTCTACAACACCGTTCAAATTGACACAAACACAGAACAACGCCAAATTCATGAGAAGTTGAATGGATTAGAAAAAGCTATAAAGGACAACCAAAATCCACTGGACTCCCCAATTACTGACCAGGAGCTCTATAAGAAACTTCAGGCTCTCAAATTTAAAAAGGCATGCGGACCTGATGGCATCCTAAATGAGATGCTCAAACTCACTAGTGCAAAATTTCAATTGGCCATATTAAAACTGTTTAATTTGATCCTGAGTGTAGGTTATTTCCCTGACATCTGGAATCAAGGACTCATAACCCCAATCTTTAAAAACGGAGACAAATTTGACCCTAACAATTACAGAGGCATTTGTGTGAACAGTAACCTGGGGAAGGTTTTCTGTAGTATTATAAATGTAAGAGTTCTAAACTTCCTTAATAAGCACAATGTCTTGAGTAAAAGCCAAATTGGATTCATACCAAAACATCGCACGACCGATCATATTTACACCCTACACACCCTGATAGGTAAACATGTCCACCAAAATAATACCAAAATATACGCTTGCTTTATCGACTTCCAAAAAGCATTTGATTCTATTTGGCACACAGGACTGTTCTACAAAGTTATTGAAAGTGGTGTAGGGGGTAAAACATATGACATAATTAAATCAATGTATACTGGCAATACGTGCAGCATTAAAATTGGCAAGAAAAGAACAGAATTCTTTAACCAGGGGCGGGGCCTTCGTCAGGGTTGTAATCTGAGCCCTGCACTCTTCAATATTTACATCAACGAATTGGCCACTATTCTAGATAAATCCTCAGCCCCTGGTGTTAGTCTCCATAATTCAGAGGTTAAATGCCTACTCTTCGCAGATGACCTATGCCTGTTGTCACCCACAGCACATGGCCTACAGCAGAGCCTGGATCTGCTAGAGCAGTACTGCCAGACCTGGGCCCTGGCAGTAAACCCCAAAAAGACTAAAATAATGATTTTCCAGAGAAGATCCAGATCTCAGGGAATTAGACCAAAGTTCTCAATTGGTACAAAATATATAGAGTACTGCACACACTACAATTACTTAGGTTTAAAAATAAGCTCAACTGGACACCTTAATGAGGCAGTGAATGAACTGAGAGAGAAAGCACGCAGGGCATTCTACGCAATTAAAAAGCAAATTCAAATTGAAATACCTATTAAAATTTGGCTAAAACTAATTGAATATGTCATTGAACCAATTGCACTTTATGGCAGCGAGGTGTGGGGTCCACTTGCAAAACAAGATTTCATCAAATGGGACAAACATCCCATTGAAACCCTGCATGCAGAGTTCTGTAAGATTCTCCTACATGTCCAGAGGAAAACTACAAACAATGCATGCAGGGCAGAATTAGGCAAATATCCACTAATAATAAAAACTCAAAAAAGAGCAATTAAGTTTTGGAAACATCTAAAATACAGTGACCCCCTCTCATATCACTACCAAGCCCTGCAATACCAAGAGCTGAGCAAAGAAAAGAGTCCCCTCATCCAGCTGGTCCTGGGGCTGAGTTCACAAACCTGTTCTACTAACACACTGAAGCCTCAGGACCAGAACATCCAATCAATCAGAATAAACCAAATTACAACACAGTCAAAACAAAACTACATTGCTTATTGGGAAACACAAGCACAAGCACAGAGCAAAATGCAGTGCTATCTGGCCCTAAATCGACAGTACACCGTGGCTAACTATTTGACTATGGTTACTGATCAAAACCTTAGAAAAACCTTGACAAAGTACAGGCTCAGTGAGCACAGCCTTGCCATTGAGAAGGGTAGACACAGGAAAACCTGGCTCCCTGTAGAGGAAAGGCTGTGCAACCACTGCACAACAGCAGAACCTGAGACGGAGCTGCATTTCCTGACAAAATGTCAAAAATATAAAACAATTAGAGAGTGTCATTTCCCCAAATTTGAAACTCTTATTCAAGGTTTCAAAGACCTCTCTGATGAGGATAGGCTACCCGTCCTGTTGGGGGAGGACGCAGAGAGCTGTGGGTTGGCAGCGCACTACATTGCTGCCTGCCATAAGTTGAGGGACAGTGTCTGACAGACCAATCAACCTGCACATGTCCTCTACTGTATGTTTATTGTTATTGTTGAATGTATGGTTATTTTGACACTTAGTTATTGTTGTTACTGTTGTCCCGTTGACCATTTTGATTCTCATTTTTATATTGTAAATAAGCTTTGGCAATATGTACATTGTTACGTCATGCCAATAAAGCAAATTGAATTGAATTGAATTGAATTGAGAGAGAGAGAGAGAGAGAGAGAGAGAGAGAGAGAGAGAGAGAGAGAGAGAGAGAGAGAGAGAGAGAGAGAGAGAGAGAGAGAGAGAGAGAGAGAGAGAGAGAGAGAGAGAGAGAGAGAGAGAGAGAGAAGAGAGAAAGAGAAAGAGAAAGAGAAAGAGAAAGAAAGAGAGAGAGAGAGAGAGAGAGAGAAAGAGAGAAAGAGAAAGAGAAAGAGAGAAAGAGAAAGAGAGAGATAACGAATTTACTAAATGGGACAAACATCCAACTGAAATATTGCATGCAGAGTTTTGCAAGTACAAAGAAAAACTCCAAATAACGCATGTAGGGCAGAATTGGGCCAATACCCCCTCCTCATTCGAATAGAAAAAAGAGCCATCAAATTTTACAACCATCTAAAAACAAGTGACCCTAAAACATTCCATCACACAGCTCTACTATGTCAAGAGAGGAACCAGAGAAGAGTCCCCTCAGCCAGCTGGTTCTGAGGCTCAGTTCACCAACCCAAACCAACCCCATAGAGCCTCGGGACAGCAGTCAGCCAGCTGGTTCTGAGGCTCAGTTCACCAACCCAAACCAACCCCATAGAGCCTCGGGACAGCCCTCAGAAAATCTGGCCCAACCAAATCATCACAAAACAAAAAGAAAAATATATAACCTATTGGAAAGACACCACAAAAAATCAAAGTAAACTTCAATGCTATTTGGCTCTAAACAGACAGTACATGGTGGCAGACTATCTGACCACTGTGACTGATAAAAAACTGAGGAAAACATTGACTAGGTACAGACTCAGTGAGCACCGTCTGGCTATAGAGACTGGTCGTCACAGACAAACCTGGCTGCCCAGAGAGGACAGGCTGGCTATAGAGACCGGTCGTCACAGACAAACCTGGCTGCCCAGAGAGGACAGTCTGGCTATAGAGACCGGTCATCACAGACAAACCTGGCTGCCCAGAGAGGACAGTCTGACTATAGAGACCGGTCGTCACAGACAAACCTGGCTGCCCAGAGAGGACAGTCTGGCTATAGAGACCGGTCGTCACAGACAAACCTGGCTGCCCAGAGAGGACAGGCTGGCTATAGAGACCGGTCGTCACAGACAAACCTGGCTGCCCAGAGAGGACAGTCTGGCTATAGAGACCGGTCGTCACAGACAAACCTGGCTGCCCAGAGAGGACAGTCTGGCTATAGAGACCGGTCGTCACAGACAAACCTGGTTGTCCAGAGAGGACAGTCTGGCTATAGAGACCGGTCGTCACAGACAAACCTGGCTGCCCAGAGAGGACAGTCTGGCTATAGAGACCGGTCGTCACAGACAAACCTGCCTGTCCAGAGAGGACAGTCTGGCTATAGAGACCGGTCGTCACAGACAAACCTGGCTGCCCAGAGAGGACAGGCTGTGCTCACTCTGCTCCAGAGGTAGAGACAGAGGTGCATTTCCTACTACACTGTGACAAATACTCAGACCTAAGAGCATATTTCTTTCCCAAAATTATAACTCAATACAAAGAATTTGAAACTATAAAAGATGAAGAAAAAATCTAATATTTATTGGGTGAAAAGCCAAAATGTGCAGTTTTGGCAGCCAAATATGTGTCCTCCTGCCACAACCTGAGGGACAGCCAGTGAAAAATGCAAAGTAATATTGATAATATTTCCCATTTAGCTTAGTTTTGTTTTGTCTTTCATACCAGGTCATATGTCTTCTCAAGTCATATTGACACTGGTCTACTAGTGTTGCTTTAATGTATTGTTGTTCTGATTAATATTGTTGTTGTAGTTGTTGTTAATGGTAATCCCATGTCCACTACTGCTATTATTATTGCTGTTGGTCCCACCATTTATTTATATATAAATATATATATATTTTGTATATATATACATATATATTTGATTTTTATTTTTCGATATGTATACTTTGACAATGTAAGTAATAACGAACTTACCATGTCAATAAAGTCAATTGAATTGAATTGAATTGAGAAAGAGACAGAGACAAAGACACAGAGAGAGAGACACAGAGAGAGAGAGAGAGAGAGACAGAGAAACAGAGCGAGAGAGACAGAGAGAGAGAGAGACAGAGAGACACAGAGAGACAGAGAGAGAGAGACAGAGAGAGAGACAGAGAGAGAGAGACAGACAGAGAGACAGAGAGAGACACAGAGAGAGAGAGACAGAGAGACAGAGAGACACAGAGAGACACAGATAGAGAGAGAGAGACAGAGAAACAGAGAGAGAGAGAGAGAGAGAGAAACAGAGAGAGAGAGAGAGAGACAGAGAGACAGAGAGAGAGACACAGAGAGAGAGAGACAGAGAGACACAGAGAGACAGAGAGAGAGAGACAGAGAAACAGAGAGTGAGACAGAGAGAGAGAGACAGACAGAGAGACACAGAGAGACACAGAGAGAGAGAGACAGAGAGACAGAGAGACAGAGAGAGACACAGATAGAGAGAAGAGAGACAGATAGAGAGAGAGACAGAGAGAGAGAGAGAGAGAGAGAGAGAGAGAGAGAGAGAGAGAGAGAGCTATGAGAGTAAGTGAGTTATATTTGCTTAACACTTTATTTTTAAACCATTTTGAGTGGAATGTTAATTATTCTTCTCACTTTTGTTTATTATGTATGTCACCTGCTTGGGCAATGTAAACATATGCTTCCCATGCCAATAAAGCACTTTTGAACTGAGAGAGAGAAATAAATATGAGAGAGGAGAGAGGGATCTCTTTGACATCATTGATTTGATATGTGTCTATATGTGGTAACATTTTCCATTCAAATGAAGCCTTTTGAACTGAATCAAATTGTATTGGGTCGTATACACATGCAGTGCATTGGGAAAGTCTCTGAGCTCTACGGACAATTCCTTCAACCTCATGGCTTGGTTTTTGCTCTGACATGCACTGTCAACTGTGGGACCTTATATAGACAGGTGTGTGCCTTTCCAAATCATGTCTAATCATTTGAATTTACCACAGGGGGACTCCAATCAAGTTGTAGAAACATCTCAAGGATGATCAATGGAAACAGGATGCACCTGAGCTCAATTTCAATTTCAAGTCTCATAGCAAAGGGTCTGAATACTTATGTAAATAAGATATTCAGGTAAATTTTGCAAACATTTCAAAAAAACGATTTTCGCTTTGTCATAATGGGGTCTTGTGTGTAGATTGACGAGGGAAAAAATGATTTTATCAATTTTAGAATAAGGCTGTAACATAACAAAATGTGGAGAAAGTCAAGGGGTCTGAATACTTTTACGAATGCACGAGCTACATTTCTTCAGCCTCCCGAGGTTGAAGAGGCGCTGTCGCGGCTTCGTCACCACACTGTCTGTGTTGGTGGACCATTTCAGATCGCAGTGTACACTGAGGTACTTGAACTTTTTCCCCTTCTCTACTGCGGCCCCGCCGATGTGGATGGGGGCGTGCTCCCGCTGCTGTCTCCTGAAGTCCACGATCAGTTCCTTCATTTTGTAGACGTTGAGGGAGAGGCCCCAGTGACTCAGTTGGAGGGCACCGTGGGGGCCCCAGTGACTCAGTTGGAGGGCACCGTGGGGGCCCCAGTGACTCAGTTGGAGGGCACCGTGGGGGCCCCAGTGACTCAGTTGGAGGGCACCGTGGGGTCTCCAGTGACTCAGTTGGAGGGCACCATGGGGGCCCCAGTGACTCAGTTGGAGGGCACCATGGGGGCCCCAGTGACTCAGTTGGAGGGCACCATGGGGGCCCCAGTGACTCAGTTGGAGGGCACCATGGGGGCCCCAGTGACTCAGTTGGAGGGCACCATGGGGGCCCCAGTGACTCAGTTGGAGGGCACCATGGGGGCCCCAGTGACTCAGTTGGAGGGCACCATGGGGGCCCCAGTGGCTCAGTTGGAGGGCACCATGGGGGCCCCAGTGACTCAGCTGGAGGGCACCATGGGGGCCCCAGTGACTCAGTTGGAGGGCACCATGGGGGCCCCAGTGACTCAGTTGGAGGGCACCGTGGGGGCCCCAGTGACTCAGTTGGACCATGGGGGCTCCAGTGACTCAGTTGGAGGGCACCGTGGGGGCCCCAGTGACTCAGTTGGAGGGCACCATGGGGGCCCCAGTGACTCAGTTGGAGGGCACCATGGGGGCCCCAGTGACTCAGTTGGAGGGCACCATGGGGGCCCCAGTGACTCAGCTGGAGGGCACCATGGGGGCCCCAGTGACTCAGTTGGAGGGCACCATGGGGGCCCCAGTGACTCAGTTGGAGGGCACCGTGGGGGCCCCAGTGACTCAGTTGGACCATGGGGGCTCCAGTGACTCAGTTGGAGGGCACCGTGGGGGCCCCAGTGACTCAGGCCCCCATGGTGCCCTCCAGTGTTGAGGATCAGCGGGGTGGAGATGTTGTTTCCTACCTTCACCACCTGGGGGGGGGGGGGGGGGGGGGGGGGGGGGGGGGGGCGGCCCGTCAGGAAGTCCAGGACCCAGTTGCACAGTGAGGGCTTCAGACCCAGGGCCTCCAGCTTAATGATGAGCTTGGAGGGAACTGTGGTGTTAAATGCTGAGCTGTAGTCAATGAACAGCATTCTTACATAGGTATTCCTCTTGCCAGATGGGACTGGGCAGTGTGCAGTGTGGTGGCGATTGCATCGTCTGTGGATCTGTTGGGGCGGTATGCAAACTGAGAGAGAGAGCAGGCAGCACTCAGCACAGAGCAATGGGGTAGGAAAAGAGTAATTGGGGTAGAAGAACGGTAACCGCGTAGGAGAGGAGTACTGGGGGTAGAAGCAGAGTAACGGGGTAGAAGAAGAGTAACGGGGGTAGGAGAAGAGTAACGGGGGTAGGAGCAGAGTAATGGGGGTAGGAGCAGAGTAACGGGGGTAGGAGAAGAGTAACGGGGGTAGGAGCAGAGTAACGGGGGTAGGAGAAGAGTAACGGGGGTAGGAGCAGAGTAATGGGGGTAGGAGCAGAGTAATGGGGTAGCAGAAGAGTAACGGGGGTAGGAGCAGAGTAATGGGGTAGGAGAAGAGTAACGGAGGGTAGGATCAGAGTACTGGGGTAGGAGCAGAATAATGGGGTAGCAGAAGAGTAACGGGGGGTAGGAGCAGAGTAATGGAGTAGGACAAGAGTGACGGGGTAGGAGAAGAGTAACAGGGTAGGATCAGAGTACTGTGGGTAGGAGAAGAGTAACGGGGGTAGGAGCAGAGTAATGGGGTAGGAGAAGAGTAACGGAGGGTAGGAGCAGAGTAATGGAGTAGGACAAGAGTGACGGGGTAGGAGAAGAGTAACAGGGTAGGATCAGAGTACTGGGGGTAGGAGAAGAGTAACGGAGGGTAGGAGCAGAGTAATGGAGTAGGACAAGAGTGACGGGGTAGGAGAAGAGTAACAGGGTAGGATCAGAGTACTGGGGGTAGGAGAAGAGTAACGGAGGGTAGGAGCAGAGTAATGGAGTAGGAGAAGAGTGACGGGGTAGGAGAAGAGTAACATGGTAGGAGAAGAGTAACGGGGGGTAGGAGCAGAGTAACGGGGGGTAGGAGCAGAGTACTGGGGGTAGGAGCAGAGTAACAGGGGGTAGGAGAAGAGTAACGGGGTAGGATCAGAGTAACGGTGTAGGAGAAGAGTAACAGGGGGTAGGAGCAGAGGACTGGGGGTAGGAGCAGAGTACTGGGGGTAGGAGCAGAGTACTGGGGGTAGGAGCAGAGGACTGGGGGTAGGAGCAGAGTACTGGGGGTAGGAGGAGAGTACTGGGGGTAGGAGCAGAGTACTGGGGGTAGGAGCAGAGTACTGGGGGTAGGAGCAGAGTACTGGGGGTAGGAGCAGAGTACTGGGGGTAGGAGCAGAGTAACGGGGGGTAGGAGCAGAGTACTGGGGGTAGGAGCAGAGTACTGGGGGTAGGAGGAGAGTAACAGGGGGTAGGAGCAGAGTACTGGGGGTAGGAGCAGAGTACTGGGGGTAGGAGCAGAGTACTGGGGGTAGGAGCAGAGTACTGGGGGTAGGAGCAGAGTAACAGGGGGTAGGAGCAGAGTCCTGGGGGTAGGAGAAGAGTACTGGGGGTAGAAGCAGAGTAACGGGTTAGGAGAAGAGTAACGGTGTAGGAGAAGAGTAGCGGTGTAGGAGAAGAGCTTCATTGGTAAATTGGGAGACGTGCCATAACAAAAGGTGAGCAGGAGGGTGATCTGAGGTATCGGAATGCATTAAAAAAAAGTTGTAGAAAACTTGATGAAGCATTGCATTATCACTGCTCTTCTGTAGCGGCATAGAGAAGTAAAGATCCTTTCACAACGGGACATTTTGAAGGGTTTTGGAAACGTGCCCTGCTATTAACACATTGCATCCAATTCTACATCATTTTACATGATTGGAGACTTTATCAGAATTGTTTTAATACCTTACAGAGGATGAAATGGCAGGCTACTTTGACGCTGACAATCTGAGAGCAATGAAAAAGGACCTTGTCTGGAGTCCATCAAGAGCCTAGGTGTGTGGAGACACAGTGTAGGCTACAATATGAGGAGGAAATTATAGTTCTAAAAATGCTTTCCAGTTTCACTGACTCACCCCATGATGCACGGCTCGTTCACTGCAGATGGCCGAAGCACTCGTGCCAAAAGCCTCTCTTGTTTTGTAAAACAATATCGTTCTTTCAATGCGTCTATTTGGGAGTTGATAACTTGGTAGCCTACAGACAGATCAGTCTTCTCTTTTCATCAGGAGACATTTGCTATCCATCCTGTGTTTTCCAGTGATTGTATTTAAAATATTGCATTTTTTTTTCAATTGTGTTGGCTGCATGCTGTTCTCTGAGAGATACAGGCTTCTCTCTCTCACTGGCCACGTGTTGGTCGAAGGCTAAAATGTTACGCAAATCAACACAAATCAATGGTGAGGATATCAGCCCAAACCATAAACCCGGACCGGCTCAACACCAATCAACTGGGTAGGAAGGAACAAACACAAGATCACATACGGACATTAGTATTTGAATACTTCCAAGAGCCCCGTAAAACTTAAATTAATAGCCTGGGCCTTTATTTGCTTAAATCACTAAAAAGGAGCTTACTAGGGACAGACGTCTATTAGGGACAGTCGCCTATTAGGGACAGGTGTCTATTAGAGACAGGCGTCTATTATCGACAGGCGTCTACTAGAGACAGTCGTCTACTAGAGACAGGCGCCTACTACAGACAGGCGCCTGTTAGAGACAGGCGCCTGTTAGAGACAGGCGCCTGTTAGAGACAGGCGTCTGTTAGAGACAGGCGTCTGTTAGAGACAGGCGTCTGTTAGAGACAGGCGTCTGTTAGAGACAGGCGTCTGTTAGAGACAGGCGTCTGTTAGAGACAGGCGTCTGTTAGAGACAGGCGTCTGTTAGAGACAGGCGTCTGTTAGAGACAGGCGTCTGTTAGAGACAGGCGTCTGTTAGAGACAGGCGTCTGTTAGAGACAGGCGTCTGTTAGAGACAGGCGTCTGTTAGAGACAGGCGTCTACTAGAGACAGGCGTCTACTAGAGACAGGCGTCTACTACAGACAGGCGTCTACTACAGACAGGCGTCTACTACAGACAGGCGTCTACTACAGACAGGCGTCTATTAGAGACAGGCGTCTATTAGAGACAGGCGTCTATTAGAGACAGGCGTCTGTTAGAGACAGGCGTCTGCTAGAGACAGGCGTCTACTAGAGACAGGCGTCTACTAGAGACAGGCGTCTACTAGAGCAAGGCGTCTACTAGAGACAGGCGTCTACTACAGACAGGCGTCTACTACAGACAGGCGTCTACTACAGACAGGCGTCTACTACAGACAGGCGTCTACTACAGACAGGCGTCTACTACAGACAGGCGTCTATTAGAGACAGGCGTCTATTAGAGACAGGCGTCTGTTAGAGACAGGCGTCTGCTAGAGACAGGCGTCTACTAGAGACAGGCGTCTACTAGAGACAGGCGTCTACTAGAGACAGGCGTCTACTACAGACATGCGTCTACTACAGACAGGCGTCTACTAGAGACAGGCGTCTATTAGAGACAGGCGTCTACTAGAGACAGGCGTCTACTAGAGACAGGCGTCTACTAGAGACAGGCGTCTACTAGAGACAAGCGTCTATTAGAGACAGGCGTCTACTAGAGACAGGCGTCTATTAGAGACAGGCGTCTATTAGAGACAGGCGTCTATTAGAGACAGGCGTCTATTAGAGACAGGCGTCTACTAGAGACAGGCGTCTACTAGAGACAGGCGTCTGTTAGAGACAGGCGTCTGTTAGAGACAGGCGTCTGTTAGAGACAGGCGTCTACTAGAGACAGGCGTCTATTAGAGACAGGCGTCTATTAGAGACAGACGTCTATTAGAGACAGGCGTCTATTAGAGACAGGCGTCTACTAGAGACAGGCGTCTACTAGAGACAGGCGTCTATTAGAGACAGGCGTCTACTAGACACAGGCGTCTGTTAGAGACAGGCGTCTGTTAGAGACAGGCGTCTGTTAGAGACAGGCGTCTGTTAGAGACAGGCGTCTGTTAGAGACAGGCGTCTGTTAGAGACAGGCGTCTACTAGAGACAGGCGTCTACTAGAGACAGGCGTCTGTTAGAGACAGGCGTCTACTAGAGACAGGCGTCTATTAGAGACAGGCGTCTATTAGAGACAGGCGCCTATTAGAGACAGGCGCCTATTAGAGACAGGCGCCTACTAGAGACAGGCGCCTACTAGAGACAGGCGTCTACTAGAGACAGGCGTCTATTAGAGACAGGCGTCTACTAGAGACAGGCGCCTACTAGAGACAAGCGCCTACTAGAGACAGGCGCCTACTAGAGACAGGCGCCTATTAGAGACAGGCGTCTATTAGAGACAGGCGTCTATTAGAGACAGGCGTCTACTAGAGACAGGCGTCTGTTAGAGACAAGCGTCTGTTAGAGACAGGCGTCTGTTAGAGACAGGCGTCTGTTAGAGACAGGCGTCTACTAGAGACAGGCGTCTACTAGAGACAGGCGTCTATTAGAGACAGGCGTCTATTAGAGACAGGCGTCTACTAGAGACAGGCGTCTACTAGAGACAGGCGTCTATTAGAGACAGGCGTCTACTAGAGACAGGCGCCTACTAGAGGCAGGCGCCTACTAGAGGCAGGCGCCTATTAGAGACAGGCGTCTATTAGAGACAGGCGTCTATTAGAGACAGGTGTCTACTAGAGACAGGCGCCTACTAGAGGCAGGCGTCTGTTAGAGACAGGCGTCTGTTAGAGACAGGCGTCTGTTAGAGACAGGCGTCTGTTAGAGACAGGCGTCTGTTAGAGACAGGCGTCTGTTAGAGACAGGCGTCTACTAGAGACAGGCGTCTACTAGAGACAGGCGTCTATTAGAGACAGGCGTCTGTTAGAGACAGGCGTCTGTTAGAGACAGGCGTCTACTAGAGACAGGCATCTACTACAGACAGGCGTCTACTAGAGACAGGCGTCTACTAGAGACAGGCGCCTGTTAGAGACAGGCCATCATATAATTTACACACATTGTCACTTTTCTTTTGTGTTAATATGCCTCTATGAAAAAAAAGGTTTCCTTGACAGAATAATTATTATCCTCCGACTGTGCATTTGTGCCACTAGAGGGCGATCAACCGATTTCTAGGGGTCTGTACTCCCAAAGTTGTTGACTGTTTTTGTGTTTGCAAGTTAGGTGATAAAAATGGATGATTGCCATCATTTTTCAGAGTCGTTACTGACTTATTGAATGTAACAAATCAAACATTAAACCTCAGAAACAATTCCTGGTAATTCATGGTGCCCTCATTTAGACGAGGCATTTATCTGAAACAGGCGGTTATATGAAATGTGCACCGTAGCACGGCTATTAAGTGACAGGCGGTTATATGAAATGTGCACCGTAGCACGGCTATTAAGTGACAGGCGGTTATATGAAATGTGCACCGTAGCACGGCTATTAAGTGACAGGCGGTTATATGAAATGTGCACCGTAGCACGGCTATTAAGTGACAGGCGGTTATATGAAATGTGCACCGTAGCACGGCTATTAAGTGACAGGCGGTTATATGAAATGTGCACCGTAGCACGGCTATTAAGTGACAGGCGGTTATATGAGACGCTGAGTTTCATTGAAGTTCTACAGTGCACATTTTTTACGACAAAAAAAGAAATATGTCTATTTTAACAATGAAATTGTTTAAATTAAATGATCCATGTGACAATGCTACACACATGACCATACCATGACATTTGACATTCTTAATTCAATTAACAACAAACTTTTGAATGTAGTTTTTATAATGTACTGCCCCATAAAAATACATCCCATAGTAGTGTACACGGGTTTCACACATTTGTTGTCGGCCAATCAAAACGGCACTGTCTACAGTCAGCGGCTCCATGTGTAATGATGGAATTACATTTCAAAATGAAGTTCGTTAAAATGAGAGTAAAACGACAAGCAGCCAGCAGGCTGTTGTTTAAAGACCATCATTGGTTAAAGAACATTGTGATAAATAAGAAAGTATACCAGTTCCATTTAATGACAAAGAAATGGACTGCTGTGCCACACAGATAGGAAAATAGGTAATGCAGTACCAGTCAAAGGTTTGGACACACCTACTCATTCCATTTTTCTTTATGTCTACTATTTTCTACATTGTAGAATAATAGTGAAGACATCAAAACTATGAAATAACACTTATGGAATCATGTAGTAACCCAAAAAGTGTTAAACAAATCAAAATATATGTTATATTTGATATTCTTCAAAGCAAGCCACCCTTGACACTGTTTTCTCTCAACCAATTTCATGAGGTAGTCACCTGGAATGCATTTCAATTAACAGGTGTGCCTTGTTAAAAGATAATTTGTGGAATCTATTTCCTTCTTAATGTGTTTGAGCCAATCAGTTGTGTTGTGACAAGGTAGGGGTGGTAAACAGAAGATAGCCCTATTTGGTAAAATACCAAGTCCATATTATGGCAAGAACAGCTCAAATAAGCAAAGAGAAACGACAATCCATTATTACTTTAAAACATGAAGGGCAGTCAATACAAAACATTTCAAGAATTTTGAAAGCTTCTTCAAGTGCAGTCGCAAAAACCATCAAGCGCTATGATGAAACTGGTTCTCATGAGGACCGACACAGGAAAGGAAGACCCAGAGTTACCTCTGCTGCAGAGGATAAGTTCATTAGAGTTAACTGCACCTCAGGTTGCAGCCCAAATAAATGCTTCAGAGTTCAAGTAACAGACACATCTCAACATCAACTGTTCAGAGGAGACTGTGAATCAGGCCTTCATGGTCGAATTGCTGCGAAGAAACCACTACTAAAGGACACCAATAATAAGAAGAGACTTGCTTGGGCCAAGAAACACGATCAATGGACATTAGACCGGTGGAAATCTGTCCTTTGGTCTGATGAGTCCAAATTTGAGATTTTTGGTTCCAACTGCCGTGTCTTTGTGAGACGCAGAGTAGGTGAATGGATGATCTCTACATGTGTGGTTCCCACCGTGAAGCATGGAGGAGGAGGTGTGATGGCATAGGAGTGCTTTGCTGGTGACACTGTCTGTGATTTATTTAGAATTCAAGGCACACTTAACCAGCATGGCTACCAAAGCATTCTGCAACGATACGCCATCCCATCTGGTTTGCACTTAGTGGGACTATCATTTGTTTTTCAACAGGACAATGACCCAAAACACACCTCCAGGCTATTTGACCAAGAAGGAGAGTGATGGAGTGCTGCATCAGATGACCTGGCCTCCACAATCACCCAACCTCAACCCAATTGAGATGGTTTGTGATGAGTTGGACTGCAAAGTGCAGCCAGCAAGAGAGGTAGAAGATGAGGTAGAGAGAGGAAGATGAGCTAGAGATGGAGAGAGAGGAAGATGAGGTAGAGGGAGGCAGAACTGGGGTAGGAGAGAGGTAGGAGAGAGGTAGAGACCAAGAAAAGAGGAGTAGAGATAAGTAGGAGAGACACAGAGCGAGGCAGAGAGACACAGAGAGAGGTAGAGAGAGGAAGAGGGAAGAAAGAGAGAGAGAGAGGGGGGTGGAGAGAAGAATAGAGAGGTAGAGGTAGAGTATAGCAGGGGTAGAACAGAGGTAGAGGGAGGAAGAAGGAGGTAGAGAGGAGAGAAGAAGAACAGAGAGGTAGTCAGGGTAATTGATATTAACGTGTTAGGAGGAAAACCCTCCTCTGCTCTGTTCCCCAGAGAGAATCTCTGTGGAGACGCATGGAAGAATAATGTCATTCATATTTAGTCTAATTAAGTATGGAAAGACCAAAGACCGATCAAATTGGAAAGGTGTGGCCCAGCTCTGGCCCCCACACTGTAAAATGATTCAATCTAAAAGGTGTGGCCCAGATCTGGGCCATATAGTGCAAAACGATTGTAAAATAAAAGACTCGGGCCCAGGTCTGGCCCACATACTTTACAGCCGAGTTGCCACCAGGTCCCCGGTCCAGAGTTGGGCCAGATGCTGAGTTGCCACCAGGTCCCCGGTCCAGAGTTGGGCCAAATGCTGAGTTCCCACCCCGGTCCAGAGTTGGGCCAGATGCTGAGTTCCCACCCAGTTCCCCGGTCCAGAGTTGGGCCAGATGCTGAGTTCCCACCCCGGTCCAGAGTTGGGCCAGATATTGAGTTCCCACCCCGGTCCAGAGGTGGGCCAGATATTGAGTTCCCACCCAGGTCCCCGGTCCAGAGGTGGGCCAGATATTGAGTTCCCACCCAGGCCCCCGGTCCAGAGTTGGGCCAAATGCTGAGTTCCCACCCAGGCCCCCGGTCCAGAGGTGGGCCAGATGCTGAGTTCCCACCAGGTCCCCGGTCCAGAGTTGGGCCAGATGCTGAGTTCCCACCAGGTCCCCGGTCCAGAGGTGGGCCAGATGCTGAGTTCCCACCCCGGTCCCTGGTCCAGAGTTGGGCCAGATGCTGAGTCCCCACCAGGTCCCCGGTCCAGAGGTGGGCCAGATGCTGAGTTCCCACCCCGGTCCCTGATCCAGAGTTGGGCCAGATGCTGAGTTCCCACCCAGGTCCCCGGTCCAGAGGTGGGCCAGATGCTGAGTCCCCACCCCGGTCCCCGGTCCAGAGTTGGGCCAGATGCTGAGTTCCCACCCAGGTCCCGGTCCAGAGGTGGGCCAGATGCTGAGTTCCCACCAGGTCCCCGGTCCAGAGTTGGGCCAGATATTGAGTTCCCACCCAGTTCCCTGGTCCAGAGGTGGGCCAGATGCTGAGTTCCCACCAGGTCCCCGGTCCAGAGGATGTCGTCGGATGTGGCAGGACTTGCAAACTATTACAGACTACAAAGGGAAGCACAGCCAAGAGCTGCCCAGTGACACGACGAGACGAGCTAAACTACTATGCTCGCTTCGAGGTAAATGACACTGAAACATGCATGAGAGCACCAGCTGTTCCCGAAGACTGTGTGATCACGTTCTCCGCAGCCGATGTGAGTAAGACCTTTAAACACTGTAAGGTCTACCTACACCTGTTGTATTCAGCATAACATGGTAAGGTCTACCTACACCTGTTGTATTCGTCATTTCACGGTAAGGTCTACCTACACCTGTTGTATTCGATGCATGTGACATTTTTGATTTGATTTGATTTATGGCCTTAAAAAATGAAAAACACCTGTATGTCAGATATAGAATTGAAATGTATTACATTTTGAGTTTGCATCCCAATATTACACTTTATGTACAAAACTGAAGACTGAAATAAACAGTTTGAAGAGGTGAGTCTGACAAACACATGAGTGAGTTACTTTCTAAATGTAATCCATTACAGTTACTAAATTGTAATCAGTAACATAACCTTTGGATTACCCAAACTCATTAACGTAATCCAATTACATTCAGTTACTTTTAGATTACTTTCCCCTTAAGAGGCATTAGAAGAAGACATAAATGTATGTTACCAATTGAACTACATCTATTGCAGGATAAATCAGTGTTGAAGTTGACATAGCTGGACATATATGGATGTTACATTTTACTTCATGGGTTGGTTATGTGATGATTCTTCTAACAGGGATATGTAAATAGTCTGGGTAGTCATTTGATTAGATGTTCAGGAGTCTTATGGCTCTTGGACCTAGACTCCGGTACCGCTTGCTTTCTACTACATATAATAATACGATTACATTACATTTTGACATTAAAAACCAAAGTCTATCACAATTACAGTCATTACAATAAGTGTTATACCCCTTGATCTTCTAGAATAGAACTTGGAAGTATAGATTAGACAAATTGTTTTACCTTATTAGCCAGCCCTACTGTGTTGTTTATGATTCTGTTGTCATGGAGAACTGATTGGGCTCATTGATTGGAGTTGAAAAATAATTTCTACGCTCATGGCATGCTTTGAGCACTACTGAAAAGTGCTATTTACATGTGAAACATGAATGTCATATACTGCATTTGCTACAGGCCTATTGTTTACCTTTTAGTTGGTGACACTTTGATATATTCTTCAACAATCAATGAATATATATAATTTGTAAGTCCATAAATGGATGCAGCAACTACAGATTGCCTCTAAGTCTATCAAAACTGTGCAAGTTTGAGCATGTGTCCATTAAGCCTATGGATACATTTATTTCATTAGCATGAATTAGATTGAGAAATGAAAGCCCCACTTTTATTCGATAGGCTGGGATCCTCACTATACAGCTGTTATCCTATAGGCTGGGATCCACACTATGCAGCTGTTATTCTATAGGCTGGGATCCTCACTATACAGCTGTTATTCTATAGGCTGGGATCCACACTATGCAGCTATAGGCTGGGATCCTCACTATGCAGCTGTTATTCTATAGGCTGGGATCCTCACTATGCAGCTGTTATTCTATAGGCTGGGATCCACACTATGCAGCTGTTATTCTATAGGCTGGGATCCCCACTATGCAGCTGTTATTCTATAGGCTGGGATCCTCACTATGCAGCTGTTATTCTATAGGCTGGGATCCACACTATGCAGCTGTTATTCTATAGGCTGGGATCCACACTATACAGCTGTTATTCTATAGGCTGGGATCCACACTATGCAGCTGTTATTCTATAGGCTGTTATTCTATAGGCTGGGATCCTCACTATACAGCTGTTATTCTATAGGCTGGGATCCTCACTATGCAGCTGTTATTCTATAGGCTGGGATCCACACTATGCAGCTATAGGCTGGGATCCTCACTATGCAGCTGTTATTCTATAGGCTGGGATCCACACTATACAGCTGTTATTCTATAGGCTGGGATCCACACTATGCAGCTGTTATTCTATAGGCTGTTATTCTATAGGCTGGGATCCTCACTATACAGCTGTTATTCTATAGGCTGGGATCCTCACTATGCAGCTGTTATTCTATAGGCTGGGATCCACACTATGCAGCTGTTATTCTATAGGCTGGGATCCACACTATGCAGCTGTTGCAAGAGTGCATTTTTCACTGGCTGTCCACTGGTTTCAAAAACAAGGATTGATAGGCAGCTTCATCCTTACCGCCAAGCGTTTATTCAAGTTGGATAATATTTGGATGCCGACAGAAGACACACCATTGGAAGACACAGCTTGGACTGTAGCCTACAAAAGCCTGTTCCTGCTCTTTTCCCACAATCCATCAAACACATTTAGTGTGTCATCATAGTGGTCTCTGATTGGTGGCCATCATTTGGTGTGTCATCATAGTGGTCTCTGATTGGTGGCCATCATTTGGTGTGTCATCATAGTGGTCTCTGACATCATAGTGGTGTCTGACATCATAGTGGTCTCTGACATCATAGTGGTCTCTGACATCATAGTGGTGTCTGACATCATAGTGGTCTCTGACTCACTCAGGTGGAAGAAACTTAAACTTGTGCCTTTTTTCAATGTTGATTTGAATGTCATTCAGAAAACAGAGAAGTGTCAAAGATTTGTTTCCGCAATCATCCTTTCTGAATTTGAAAGTAATCCTCGAGGTAATCATCTAGTTTCTCAAAAGTATCTATAATCTGATTACAATTTTTTTGCTGGTAACATGATGGATTACAGTTACCATTTTTTGTAATCCCTTAGTCCCCAACCCTGCCCGTAAGAGAAGGAGAGACGGGGAAGGTGTGTCTACACACGACAACGGGTTAACACATCCTCCCCGTCTCTCCCTCCACCAGCTCAATCCATACCATTCTCCACCCTCAAAATACACCCCTCTCCTCAAAATACACCCCTCTCCTCAAAATACACTCCTCTCCCCAAGTTTCAGATTGAAGTCAGCCCCCTGAAGGGCGTAGGTTTCAGTTTGAAGTCAGCCCCTGAAGGGCGTAGGTTTAGTTTGAAGTCAGCCCCCTGAAGGATGGGCGTAGGTTTCAGTTTGAAGTCAGCCCCTGAAGGGCGTAGGTTTCAGATTGAAGTCAGCCCCTGAAGGATGGGCGTAGGTTTCAGTTTGAAGTCAGCCCCCTGAAGGGCGTAGGTTTCAGTTTGAAGTCAGCCCCTTGAAGGGCGTAGGTTTCAGTTTGAAGTCAGCCCCCTGAAGGATGGGCGTAGGTTTCAGTTTGAAGTCAGCCCCCTGAAGGGCGTAGGTTTCAGTTTGAAGTCCACCCCCTGAAGGGCGTAGGTTTCAGTTTGAAGTCAGCCCCCTGAAGGATGGGCGTAGGTTTCAGATTGAAGTCAGCCCCCTGAAGGGCGTAGGTTTAGTTTGAAGTCAGCCCCTTGAAGGATGGGCGTAGGTTTCAGATTGAAGTCAGCCCCCTGAAGGGCGTAGGTTTCAGTTTGAAGTCAGCCCCCTGAAGGATGGGCGTAGGTTTCAGATTGAAGTCAGCCCCCTGAAGGGCGTAGGTTTAGTTTGAAGTCAGCCCCCTGAAGGATGGGCGTAGGTTTCAGATTGAAGTCAGCCCCCTGAAGGTGTAGGATGAGTATTTGCTGTTCCAGAATCTTTTTTTGCTTTGTGAGCATTTCCCGAATTTGCGCTGACAGACATTTTAAGGGGCATTTCACTATAACACAATGAGAAGTGTAAATTGCTGCCCACCAGGAGAAGTGGACTAGAGCAAAGAGATGAAGAAGAGGGTGGACTGGTAGACGAAGAAGAGGGTGAACTGGTAGAAGAAGAAGAGGGTGAACTGGTAGACGAAGAAGAGGGTGGACTGGTAGACGAAGAAGAGGGTGGACTGGTAGATGAAGAAGAGGGTGGACTGGTAGATGAAGAAGAGGGTGGACTGGTAGATGAAGAAGAGGGTGAACTGGTAGATGAAGAAGAGGGTGGACTAGTAGATTAGGAAGAGGGTGGACTGGTAGATGAAGAAGAGGGTGGACTGGTAGATGAAGAAGAGGGTGGACGGGTAGATGAAGAAGAGGGTGGACTGGTAGATGAAGAAGAGGGTGGACTGGTAGATGAAGAAGAGGGTGGACTGGTAGATGAATAAGAGAGTGGACTGGTAGATGAAGAAGAGGGTAGACTGGTAGACGAAGAAGAGGGTGGACTGGTAGACGAATAAGAGGGTGAACTGGTAGATGAAGAAGAGGGTGGACTGGTAGATGAAGAAGAGGGTGGACTGGTAGATGAAGAAGAGGGTGAACTGGTAGACGAAGAAGAGGGTGGACTGGTAGACGAAGAAGAGGGTGGACTGGTAGACGAAGAAGAGGGTGGACTGGTAGATGAAGAAGAGGGTGAACTGGTAGACGAAGAAGAGGGTAGACTGGTAGATGAAGAAGAGGGTGGACTGGTAGATTAGGAAGAGGGTGAACTGGTAGACGAAGAAGAGGGTGGACTAGTAGATTAGGAAGAGGGTGGACTGGTAGATGAAGAAGAGGGTGGACTGGTAGATGAAGAAGAGGGTGGACAGGTAGATGAAGAAGAGGGTGGACTGGTAGATGCAGAAGAGGGTGGACTGGTAGATGAAGAAGAGGGTGGACTGCCTGAGAATAAAGAACGAAAAGGAAGCTAGGAAATGACAAAAGAAAGCAAGGGTCAGAGGAAAGAGACCTAGGAAAGGAAGTAAGCAAGAATAGAAGATGTCTATGTTAATGTTGATTATTTTCCAACAGTCTAAGAAGCCAAATGTAATACATCAATTCCTTTAAGACATATCTTTTCAGATGCCTTATTGGAAATAAAAGACAAAATCTATATATAATTAGTTTTTCAACGGGACAATGACCCAACACACCTCCAGGCTGTGTAAGGGCTATTTGACCAAGAAGGAGAGTGATGGAGTGCTGCACCAGATGACCCGGCCTCCACAATCACCTGACCTCAACCCAATTGAGATGGTTTGGGATGAGTCGGACCGCAGAGTAAAGGAAAAGCATCCAACAAGTGCTCAGCATATGTGGGAACTCCTTCAAGACTGTTGGAAAAGCATTCCAGGTAAAGCTGGTTGAGAGAATGCCAAGAGTGTGCAAAGCTGTCAAGGCAAAGGGTGGCTACTTTGTAGAATCTAAAATCTAAAAATTATTTTGATTTATTTAATACTTTTTTGGCTACTACATGATTCTATATGCGTTATGTAGAAAATGTGGAAAATAGTAAAAAAATAAAGAAAAGCACTTGACAAGTAGGTGTGTCCAAACTTTTGACTGGTACTGTATATATATATAACAAATGTCTTATTAACAAACTATAGTTTTGTTGGTTGGTTAGGATATCTACTTTCATTTTTCCAACAATTGTTTACAGACAGATTATTTCACTTATAATTCAATGTATCACAATTCCAGTGGGTCAGAAGTTACATACACTAAGTTGACTATGCCATAAAACAGCTTGGAAAATTGCAGAAAATTATGTAATGGCTTTAGAAGCTTCTGATAGGCTAATTGACATCATTAGAGTCAATTGGAGGTGTACCTGTGGATGTATTTCAAAGGCTACCTTCAATCTCAGTGCCTCTTTGCTTGACATCAGGGGAAAATCAAAAGAAATCAGCCAAGACCTTAAAAAACAAACAAATGGTAGACCTCCACAAGTCTGGTTCATCTTTGGGAGCAATTTCCAAACACCTGAAGGTACCACGTTCATCTGTACAAACAATAGTACGCAAGTATAAACACCATGGAACCACGCAGCCGTCATACCGCTCAGGAGGGAGACGCGTTCTGTCTCCTAGAGATGAACGTACTTTGGTGAGAAAAGTGCAAATTAATCCCAGAACAACAGCAAAGGACATTGTGAAGATGCTGGAGGAAACAGGTACAAAAGTATCTATATCCACAGTAAAACGAGTCCTATATCAACATAACCTGAAAGGCCGCTCAGCAAGGAAGAAGCCACTGCTCCAAAACCGCCATAAAAAGGGAGGCTTGCAAGCCGAAGAACACCATCCCAACTGTGAAGCACGGGGGTGGCAGCATCATGTTGTGGGCGTTGCTTTGATTGGGAGCCCCATAGGGCAGTGCACAGTTTGCCCAGCTTCATTCGGGTTAGGGTTTTTCCAGGGCTGTCATTGTAAATATGAATTTGTTCTTAACTGACTTGCCTAGTTATATATAAAAAAAGTTAAATATATATATATGCAGTGTATATAAACTCATCAAAAAAAGAAACGTCCTCTCACTGTCAACTGCATTTATTTTCAGCAAACTTAACATGTGTAAATATTTGTATGAACATAAGACTCCAAAACTGAGACACAAACTGAACAAGTTCCACAGACATGTGACTGACAGAAATTGAATAATGTGTCCCTGAACAAAGGGGGGTCAAAATCAAAAGTAACAGTCAGTATCTGGTGTGGCCACCAGCTGCATTAAGTACTGCAGTGCATCTCCTCCTCATGGACTGCACCGGATTTGCCAGTTCTTGTTGTGAGATGTTACCCCACTCTTCCACCAAGGCACCTGCAAGTTCCCAGACATTTCTGGGGGGAATGGCCCTAGCCCGCACCCTCCCATCCATCCGGTCCCAGACGTGCTCAGTGGGATTGAGATCCGGACTCTTCGCTGGCCATGGTAGAACACTGACATTCCTGTCTTGCAGGAAATCATGCACAGAACAAGCAGTGTGGCTGGTGGCATGGTCATGCTGGAGGGTCATGTCAGGATGAGCCTGCAGGAAGGGTACCACATGAGGGAGGAGGATGTCTTCCCTGTAACGCACAGCGTTGAGATTGCCTGCAATGACAACAAGCTCCACTGCGAGGACGATCAGCTGTCCATCCTGTCTCCCTGTAGCGCTGTCTTAGGCGTCTCACAGTACTGGCCACATCTGCAGTCCTCATGCTTCCTTGCAACATGCCTAAGGCACGTTCACGCAGATGAGCAGGGACCCTGGGCATCTTTCTTTTGGTGTTTTTCAGAGTCAGTAGAAAGGCCTCTTTAGTGTCCTAAGTTTTCCTAACTGTGACCTTAATTGCCTACCATCTGTAAGCTGTTAGTGTCTTAACGACCGTTCCACAGGTGCATATTCATTAATTGTTTATGGTTCATTGAACAAGCATGGGAAACAGTGTTTATACCCTTTACAATGAAGATCTGTGAAGTTATTTGGATTTTTACTAACTACCTTTAAAAGACAGGGTCCTGAAAAAGGGCTGTTTCTTTTTTTTTGCTGAGTTTATAGATATTTTACAGTTTATACTGAATTTGTGATGGGACGTATAGCCATAATGGACAAGTGTGTAGAAAGAATATGTAGCATATCTGTAGAATACGTGGATAGAATAGTATATATACACTGCTCCAAAAAATAAAGGGAACACTTAAACAACACAATGTAACTCCAAGTCAGTCACACTTCTGTGAAATCAAACTGTCCACTTAGGAAGCAACACTGATTGACAATAAATTTCACATGCTGTTGTGCAAATGGAATAGACAAAAGGTGGAAATTATAGGCAATTAGCAAGACACCCCCCAAAACAGGAGTGATTCTGCAGGTGGTGACCACAGACCACTTCTCAGTTCCTATGCTTCCTGGCTGATGTTTTGGTCACTTTTGAATGCTGGCGGTGCTCTCACTCTAGTGGTAGCATGAGACTGAGTCTACAACCCACACAAGTGGCTCAGGTAGTGCAGTTCATCCAGATGGCACATCAATGCGAACTGTGGCAAAAAGGTTTGCTGTGTCTGTCAGCGTAGTGTCCAGAGCATGCAGGCGCTACCAGGAGACAGGCCAGTACATCAGGAGACGTGGAGGAGGCCATAGGAGGGCAACAACCCAGCAGCAAGACCGCTACCTCCGCCTTTGTGCAAGGAGGTGCACTGCCAGCGAACTGCAAAATGACCTCCAGCAGGCCACAAATGTGCAGGATGGGGCTGAGCACGCACCCTTGTGGGGTCCCAGTGTTGAGGATCAGTGAAGTGGAGGTGTTGCTTCCTACCTTCACCACCTTGGGGGCGGCCCGTCAGGAAGTCCAGGACCCAGTTGCACAGGGAAGGGTTGAGATCCAGGACCCAAAGCTTAATGATGAGCTTGGAGGGTACTATGGTGTTGACGGCTGAGATGTAGTCAATGAACAGCATTCACACATAGGTATTCCTCTTGTCCAGGTGGTTTAGGGCAGTGTGCAGAGTGGTGGGGATTGCATCGTCTGTTGATCTATTGGGGCGGTATGCAAACTGAAGTGGGTCTAGAGTGGCAGGTAGGGTGGAGGTGATATGCTCCTTAACTAGCCTCTCAAACTTCATGATGACAGAAGTGAGTGCTACGGGGCGATAGTCATTTAGTTCAGATACCTTTGCTTTCTTGGATACAGGAACAATGGTGGACATTTTGAATCAATTGGGGACAGCAGACTGGGATAGGGATTGATTGAATATGTCCGTAAACACTCCAGCCAGCTGGTCTGCGCTCTGAGGACGCGGATAGAGATGCCATCTGGGCCGGCAGCCTTGCGAGGGTAAACACGTTTAAATGTCTTACGTCGGCCACGGAGAACGAGAGCCCACCGTCCTCGGGAAAGGGCTGCGGCATTGGCACTGTGTTATCCTCAAAGTGGGCAAATATATATAGGAAGATGTCGGTGTCCACGACAAGGCTGGATTTCTCTTTATAGTCCGTTATTGTCTGTAGACTCTGCCACATACGTCTCGTGTCTGAGCCGTTGAATTGCGACTCCATGACAGGAGTCGCTGCACTGATGTTTTGCCAGTTTATTGTCTTATGGAGGACATAACTGGACTGTTTCTATCCAAAGACATTCCCAGTCACCTTGCCCTGGTTAAGTGCAGTGGTTAGCGCTTTCAGTTTTGTGCAAATACTGTCATCCAGCCACGGTTTTTGGTTTGGGTAGGTTTTAATAGTCACAGTGGGAACAACAGACCCTATTAACTTCCTGATGAACTCAGTTACTGTGTCAGTGTATATGACACCTGTCACGCCCTGACCTGAGATATCTCTGTGTTCTTATATATTATGGTTAGGTCAGGGTGTGACTAGGGTGGGTACATTAGTTTTTGGATTGTCTAGGGTTTTTTGTATGTCTAGGGTTTTTGTAAGTCTAGGTGATTTGTATGTCTATGGTGGCCTGGTATGGTTCTCAATCAGAGGCAGCTGTTTATTGTTGTCTCTGATTGGGGATCATATTTAGGTAGCCATTTTCCCTTTGGTGTTGGTGGGTTCTTGTCTATGTGTAGTTGCCTGTCTGCACTATTCATATTAGCTTCACGGTTCGTTTTGTTGTTTTGTTGGTTTGTTCTGTGTTCATTCTTTTAATACATATAGAATGTACGCATACAACGCTGCACCTTGGTCCGATTCATACGACGAACGTGACAACACCTTGCAATCATGACACAATATACGCCTACACATGCAGACCGTACTTGCTACCAAGTTACAGAAAGATAAACCAACAACAACACAAACTGAAATTGGATCCATTGTGAACGCAGGTCCAAGGAGAAAACACTTAGCTAGCTAGCATTGATGTGTTGTTGCAGAGACGTGTTTTATAGGCAAAGGGTAAAGCCTACAAAACGTAGTCCACTCTGTCACAGATGTTAGTTTTGTTAACAGAACACTGTATTGAGATCAAATGTTTCATCAAGGAGAATATTATCAGAATGTCAGTGTACCTTCTCCATCTGCCAGCTGCAGGGCTTCCTCTCAGCACCATATTTGGTCGTGAGAGGAAACGCCAACCGGATGCTTCACGTTTATACATCTGGTGTGGAACATCTGGCTCATTGTTCTATCTGTGGTAATACAGCCTAATGTTAATTAACGTTAGTTATTACATAGTTATACAGTCCAACGTTTGTTATTACATAGTTATACAGTCCAACGTTCGTTATTACATAGTTATACAGTCCAACGTTAGTAATTACATAGTTATACAGTCTAACGTTAGTTATTACATAGTTGCTACTGGTACATAGACTAGAATCCAGAGTTGTTCCCCGCCTGTCTGTGTAGACAGTAACAAAAACACAGAACAGGATCAGAACAGGAGAGTTCACACCCTGATACACCATTTAGCTTCCAGTCCTGTCAACTAGCTGCTCCCTCTCTGCTTCTAGCAGTCATGTTGTGAATGTGAATATGTACATGGTGAGCGGAGAAGAGGAGAATAACGAGAGGCCATGTCAGAGTGTTGGGACAGAGCCCAGACCTTCCAGAGAGGAGAAGAACGAGAGGCCATGTCAGAGTGTTGGGACAGAGCCCAGACCTTCCAGAGAGGAGAATAACGAGAGGCCATGTCAGAGTGTTGGGACAGAGCCCAGACCTTCCAGAGAGGAGAATAACGAGAGGCCATGTCAGAGTGTTGGGACAGAACCCAGACCTTCCAGAGAGAAGAAGAACGAGAGGCCATGTCAGAGTGTTGGGACAGAGCCCAGACCTTCCAGAGAGGAGAAGAACGAGATGCCATGTCAGAGTGTTGGGACAGAGCACAGACCTTCCAGAGAGAAGAAGAACGAGAAGCCATGTCAGAGTGTTGGGACAGAGCCCAGACCTTACAGAGAGGAGAAGAACGAGATGCCATGTCAGAGTGTGGGGACAGAGCCCAGACCTTCCAGAGAGGAGAAGAACGAGAGGCCATGTCAGAGTGTTGGGACAGAGCCCAGACCTTACAGAGAGGAGAGAAGAAGAACGAGAAGCCATGTCACAGTGTTGGGACAGAGCCCAGACCTTCCAGAGAGGAGAAGAACGAGAAGCCACGTCAGAGTGTTGGGACAGAACCCAGACCTTCCAGAGAGGAGAAGAATGAGAAGCCACGTCAGAGTGTTGGGACAGAGCCCAGACCTTCCAGAGAGGAGAAGAACGAGAAGCCACATCAGAGTGTTGGGACAGAGCCCAGACCTTCCAGAGAGGAGAAGAACGAGATGCCATGTCAGAGTGTGGGGACAGAGCCCAGACCTTCCAGAGAGGAAAAGAACGAGAGGCCACGTCAGAGTGTTGGGACAGAGCCCAGACCTTCCAGAGAGGAGAAGAACGAGAAGCAATGTCACAGTGTTAAGATAGAGCCCAGACTTTCCAGAGAGGAGAAGAACGAGAAGCCATGTCACAGTGTTGGGACAGAACCCAGACCTTCCAGAGAGAAGAACGAGAGGCCATGTCAGAGTATTGGGACAGAGCCCAGACCTTCCAGAGAGAAGAACGAGAGGCCATGTCAGAGTGTTGGGACAGAGCCCAGACCTTCCAGAGAGAAGAACGAGAGGCCATGTCAGAGTGTTGGGACAGAGCCCAGACCTTACAGAGAGGAGAGGAGAAGAACGAGAGGCAATGTCAGAGTGTTGGGACAGAGCCCAGACCTTCCAGTGAAGAGCAGCTTGGCTGCCAAGGAGGGGAATCACAGTCTGGCTCCAGTCCAATCACAAAGCAATGTCTGAGCTTAGACTAATCAGAGGAGAGCTCTTACAGAAATGCATTTCTGATTGGTCTGTTTGTGATTCATAACTGCCCTGCCTGATTCTATTACCGACACAAATTTCTAGAATGGGGAATTATTCAGAAAGACATTTAACCTTTATTTAACTATGCAAATCAGTTAAGAACAAATTCTTATTTACAATGACGGCCTAGATTAACACCGTTCTGTTTTGCCTCTTGGCTAGAGATTTAACTGAGGTCCTCTGTAACTCAGTTGGCATGGCATATAGCGTGTAACACTAGGATTGTGGGTTTGATTCCAGGGCCCACTCATACGTAAAATGTACACAGCATGATTGTGACTTTGGAGAAAAGCGTCTCCTAATGTACAGGGGGGTCCTAATGTACAGTGGGGTCCTAATGTACATGTATAGGGGGTCCTAATGTACAGGGGGTCCTAATGTACATGTATAGGGGGTCCTAATGTACAGGGGGGTCCTAATGTACAGTGGGGTCCTAATGTACAGGGGGGTCCTAATGTACAGGGGGGTCCTAATGTACAGGGGGTCCTAATGTACATGTACAGGGGGGTCCTAATGTACAGGGGGGTCCTAATGTACAGTGGGGTCCTAATGTACATGTACAGTGGGGTCCTAATGTACAGTGGGGTCCTAATGTACATGTACAGTGGGGTCCTAATGTACAGGGGGGTCCTAATGTACAGTGGGGTCCTAATGTACAGTGGGGTCCTAATGTACATGTACAGGGGGGTCCTAATGTACAGTGGGGTCCTAATGTACATGTACAGGGGGGTCCTAATGTACAGGGGGGTCCTAATGTACAGGGGGGTCCTAATGTACAGGGGGTCCTAATGTACATGTACAGGGGGGTCCTAATGTACATGTACAGGGGGGTCCTAATGTACAGTGGGGTCCTAATGTACAGTGGGGTCCTAATGTACAGGGGGTCCTAATGTACAGGGGGGTCCTAATGTACAGGGGGGTCCTAATGTACAGGGGGGTCCTAATGTACAGTGGGGTCCTAATGTACAGGGGGTCCTAATGTACAGGGGGGTCCTAATGTACAGTGGGGTCCTAATGTACAGTGGGGTCCTAATGTACATGTACAGTGGGGTCCTAATGTACAGTGGGGTCCTAATGTACAGGGGGGTCCTAATGTACAGGGGATCCTAATGTACAGGGGGTCCTAATGTACAGTGGGGTCCTAATGTACATGTACAGGGGGGTCCTAATGTACAGTGGGGTCCTAATGTACAGGGGGTCCTAATGTACAGGGGGTCCTAATGTACAGTGGGGTCCTAATGTACAGGGGGGTCCTAATGTACAGGGGGGTCCTAATGTACAGGGGGGTCCTAATGTACAGGGGGTCCTAATGTACAGTGGGGTCCTAATGTACAGGGGGTCCTAATGTACAGGGGGGTCCTAATGTACAGTGGGGTCCTAATGTACATGTACAGGGGGGTCCTAATGTACAGGGGGTCCTAATGTACAGGGGGGTCCAAATGTACAGGGGGTCCTAATGTACAGGGGGGTCCTAATGTACATGTACAGGGGGGTCCTAATGTACAGTGGGGTCCTAATGTACAGTGGGGTCCTAATGTACATGTACAGGGGGGTCCTAACGTACAGTGGGGTCCTAATGTACAGGGGGTCCTAATGTACAGGGGATCCTAATGTACAGGGGGTCCTAATGTACAGTGGGGTCCTAATGTACAGGGGGGTCCTAATGTACAGGGGGTCCTAATGTACATGTACAGGGGGGTCCTAATGTACAGTGGGGTCCTAATGTACAGTGGGGTCCTAATGTACAGGGGGGTCCTAATGTACAGTGGGGTCCTAATGTACAGGGGGGTCCTAATGTACAGGGGGTCCTAATGTACAGTGGGGTCCTAATGTACAGGGGGTCCTAATGTACAGTGGGGTCCTAATGTACAGGGGGTCCTAATGTACAGGGGGTCCTAATGTACAGTGGGGTCCTAATGTACAGTGGGGTCCTAATGTACAGTGGGGTCCTAATGTACAGGGGGTCCTAATGTACAGGGGGTCCTAATGAACAGGGGGGTCCTAATGTACAGTGGGGTCCTAATGTACAGGGGGGTCCTAATGTACAGTGGGGTCCTAATGTACAGTGGGGTCCTAATGTACAGGGGGTCCTAATGTACAGTGGGGTCCTAATGTACAGGGGGTCCTAATGTACAGTGGGGTCCTAATGTACAGGGGGGTCCTAATGTACATGTACAGGGGGGTCCACTCTTGATAAAGATGAGCAATAATGACTGTATCAGTAAACAATGCAAATACTGAGCTATATTGTATGTAAAAAAAATAAAAAGTAAATTAAACGTTTTACTAAAACAAGGAAGAGATTTTGTTTAAAACAAGTAATATTTTTTTCCTCAAAAAGTTATGGGTCAATAATATTGACACCTCCAGTAGTGTGTGTTTCATCATTAATGTGGATGCTACCATGGTTACGAGTAGTGTATGTTTCATCATTAATGTGGATGCTACCATGGTTACGAGTAGTGTATGTTTCATCATTAATGTGGATGCTACCATGGTTACGAGTAGTGTATGTTTCATCATTCATGTGGATGCTACCATGGTTACGAGTAGTGTATGTTTCATCATTCATGTGGATGCTACCATGGTTACGAGTAGTGTATGTTTCATCGTTAAATGTGGACGCTACCATGGTTACGACTAGTGTATGTTTCATCATTCATGTGGATGCTACCATGACTACAAATAATCCTGAATGAATCGTGAATAATGATGAATGATGAATGAGGAAGTTACAAAGGGTCAAAGTTCATAACCGCAAGACATGCTAACCTCCCCTGTTTGTGATCACTACTGCTGGTCTTTATCAACCGTGTCAATAATTTCAGACCCCACTGTCTGGGTATATACATTGAGTGTACAAAACATTAGGAACACTTGGTTTTTCCATGATCAGGTGAGTCCAGGTGAAAACTATGATCTCTTAGTGATGTCACTGGTTAAATCCACTTCAATCAGTGTAGATGAAGGTGAGGAGACCTGTTAAAGAAGTATATCAAAGCCTTGAGAGATGGATTGTGTCTGTGTGCCATTCAGAGGGTGAACGGGCAAGACAAAATATTTAAGTGCCTTTGAACGGGGTTTGGTAGTAGGTGTCAGGCGCACCGGTTTGAGTCAAGAACTGCAACCCTGCTGGGTTTTTCATGCTCACTAGTTTCCTGTGTGTATCAAGAATAGTCTACCACTCAGCCTGGTTCTCTCTCTCTACAGGGCAGAGTCAGCCTGGTTCTCTCTCTACAGGGCAGAGTCAGCCTGGTTCTCTCTGTATACAGGGCAGAATCAGCCTGGTTCTCTCTCTCTACAGGGCAGAGTCAGCCTGGTTCTCTCTATACAGGGCAGAGTCAGCCTGGTTCTCTCTCTCTACAGGGCAGAGTCAGCCTGGTTCTCTCTCTCTACAGGGCAGAGTCAGCCTGGTTCTCTCTATACAGGGCAGAGTCAGCCTGGTTCTCTCTCTATACAGGGCAGAGTCAGCCTGGTTCTCTCTCTAAAGGGCAGAGTCAGCCTGGTTCTCTCTCTCTACAGGGCAGAGTCAGCCTGGTTCTCTCTCTTTCTACAGGGCAGAGTCAGCCTGGTTCTCTCTCTTTCTACAGGGCAGAGTCAGCCTGGTTCTCTCTCTATACAGGGCAGAGTCAGCCTGGTTCTCTCTCTACAGGGCAGAGTCAGCCTGGTTCTCTCTCTACAGGGCAGAGTCAGCCTGGTTCTCTCTCTACAGGGCAGAGTCAGCCTGGTTCTCTCTCTCTATACAGGGCAGAGTCAGCCTGGTTCTCTCTCTCTATACAGGGCAGAGTCAGCCTGGTTCTCTCTCTATCCAGGGCAGAGTCAGCCTGGTTCTCTCTCTATCCAGGGCAGAGTCAGCCTGGTTCTCTCTCTATACAGGGCAGAGTCAGCCTGGTTCTCTCTCTACAGGGCAGAGTCAGCCTGGTTCTCTCTCTATACAGGGCAGAGTCAGCCTGGTTCTCTCTATACAGGGCAGAGTCAGCCTGGTTCTCTCTCTACAGGGCAGAGTCAGCCTGGTTCTCTCTATACAGGGCAGAGTCAGCCTGGTTCCCTCTCTCTACAGGGCAGAGTCAGCCTGGTTCTCTCTATACAGGGCAGAGTCAGCCTGGTTCCCTCTCTCTACAGGGCAGAGTCAGCCTGGTTCCCTCTCTCTACAGGGCAGAGTCAGCCTGGTTCTCTCTCTCTACAGGGCAGAGTCAGCCTGGTTCTCTCTCCATACAGGGCAGAGTCAGCCTGGTTCAGTCCCTCAGGGCTGCTGTGGTTCTCTCTCTCTCTCCCGGTGGCCATGAAAAGCAATCAGAGTCTTATAGCCCAGAGTGCCCATCTCTCTCCTCCGCTCCTCTCATCTCCCCGGACTCTACCACTCTTTAATTACAGCACTCAGCAGCACAGAGGAGAAAAACTGAACAGGCTGATACGGTAGAGATATACTACACAGCATATATATAGTAGGATACGGTAGAGTTATACTACACAGCATATATATAGTAGGATACGGTACTACACAGCATATATATAGTAGGATACGGTACTACACAGCATATATATAGTAGGATACGGTAGTTATACTACACAGCATATATATAGTAGGATACGGTAGAGTTATACTACACAGCATATATATAGTAGGATACGGTACTACACAGCATATATATAGTAGGATACGGTACTACACAGCATATATATAGTAGGATACGGTAGAGTTATACTACACAGCATATATATAGTAGGATACGGTAGAGTTATACTACACAGCATATATATAGTAGGATACGGTAGAGTTATACTACACAGCATATATATAGTAGGATACGGTACTACACAGCATATATATAGTAGGATACGGTACTACACAGCATATATATAGTAGGATACGGTAGAGATATACTACACAGCATATATATAGTAGGATACGGTAGAGTTATACTACACAGCATATATATAGTAGGATACGGTAGAGTTATACTACACAGTATATATATAGTAGGATACGGTAGAGTTATACTACACAGCATATATATAGTAGGATACGGTAGAGTTATACTACACAGTATATATATAGTAGGATACGGTAGAGTTATACTACACAGCATATATATAGTAGGATACGGTAGAGTTATACTACACAGCATATATATAGTAGGATACGGTAGAGTTATACTACACAGCATATATATAGCAGGATACGGTACTACACAGCATATATATAGTAGGATACGGTAGAGTTATACTACACAGCATATATATAGTAGGATACGGTAGAGTTATACTACACAGCATATATATAGTAGGATACGGTAGAGTTATACTACACAGCATATATATAGTAGGATACGGTACTACACAGCATATATATAGTAGGATACGGTACTACACAGTATATATATAGTAGGATACAGTAGAGTTATACTACACAGCATATATATAGTAGGATACGGTACTACACAGCATATATATAGTAGGATACGGTACTACACAGTATATATATAGTAGGATACAGTAGAGTTATACTACACAGCATATATATAGTAGGATACGGTACTACACAGCATATATATAGTAGGATACGGTAGAGTTATACTACACAGCATATATATAGTAGGATACGGTAGAGTTATACTACACAGCATATATATAGTAGGATACGGTAGAGTTATACTACACAGCATATATATAGTAGGATACGGTAGAGTTATACTACACAGCATATATATAGTAGGATACGGTAGAGTTATACTACACAGTATATATATAGTAGGATACGGTAGAGTTATACTACACAGCATATATATAGTAGGATACGGTACTACACAGCATATATATAGTAGGATACGGTACTACACAGCATATATATAGTAGGATACGGTAGAGTTATACTACACAGCGTATATATAGTAGGATACGGTAGAGTTATACTACACAGCATATATATAGTAGGATACGGTAGAGATATACTACACAGCATATATATAGCAGGATACGGTACTACACAGCATATATATAGTAGGATACGGTAGAGATATACTACACAGCATATATATAGTAGGATACGGTACTACACAGTATATATATAGTAGGATACAGTAGAGTTATACTACACAGCATATATATAGTAGGATACGGTACTACACAGCATATATATAGTAGGACACGGTACTACACAGCATATATATAGTAGGATACGGTAGAGATATACTACACAGCATATATATAGTAGGATACGGTAGAGTTACACTACACAGCATATATATAGTAGGATACGGTAGAGTTATACTACACAGCATATATATAGTAGGATACGGTAGAGTTATACTACACAGCATATATATAGTAGGATACGGTAGAGTTACACTACACAGCATATATATAGTAGGATACGGTAGAGTTATACTACACAGCATATATATAGTAGGATACGGTAGAGTTATACTACACAGCATATATATAGTAGGATACGGTACTACACAGCATATATATAGTAGGATACGGTACTACACAGCATATATATAGTAGGATACGGTAGAGTTATACTACACAGCATATATATAGTAGGATACGGTAGAGATATACTACACAGCATATATATAGTAGGATACGGTACTACACAGCATATATATAGTTGGATACGGTAGAGTTATACTACACAGCATATATATAGTAGGATACGGTACTACACAGCATATATATAGTAGGATACGGTACTACACAGCATATATATAGTAGGATACGGTAGAGTTATAATACACAGCATATATATAGTAGGATACGGTACTACACAGCATATATATAGTAGGATACGGTAGAGTTATACTACACAGCATATATATAGTAGGATACGGTAGAGTTATACTACACAGCATATATATAGTAGGATACGGTAGAGTTATACTACACAGCATATATATAGTAGGATACGGTAGAGATATACTACACAGCATATATATAGTAGGATACGGTACTACACAGCATATATATAGTAGGATACGGTAGAGTTATACTACACAGCATATATATAGTAGGATACGGTAGAGTTATACTACACAGCATATATATAGTAGGATACGGTAGAGTTATACTACACAGCATATATATAGTAGGATACGGTACTACACAGCATATATATAGTAGGATACGGTACTACACAGCATATATATAGTAGGATACGGTACTACACAGCATATATATAGTAGGATACGGTAGAGTTATACTACACAGCATATATATAGTAGGATACGGTAGAGATATACTACACAGCATATATATAGTAGGATACGGTACTACACAGCATATATATAGTAGGATACGGTACTACACAGCATATATATAGTAGGATACGGTAGAGTTATACTACACAGCATATATATAGTAGGATACGGTAGAGTTATACTACACAGCATATATATAGTAGGATACGGTAGAGTTATACTACACAGCATATATAGTAGGATACGGTAGAGATATACTACACAGCATATATATAGTAGGATACGGTAGAGATATACTACACAGCATATATATAGTAGGATACGGTACTACACAGCATATATATAGTAGGATACGGTACTACACAGCATATATATAGTAGGATACGGTAGAGTTATACTACACAGCATATATATAGTAGGATACGGTAGAGATATACTACACAGCATATATATAGTAGGATACGGTACTACACAGCATATATATAGTAGGATACGGTACTACACAGCATATATATAGTAGGATACGGTAGAGATATACTACACAGCATATATATAGTAGGATACGGTACTACACAGCATATATATAGTAGGATACGGTAGAGTTATACTACACAGCATATATATAGTAGGATACGGTACTACACAGCATATATATAGTAGGATACGGTAGAGTTATACTACACAGCATATATATAGTAGGATACGGTACTACACAGCATATATATAGTAAGATACGGTAGAGTTATACTACACAGCATATATATAGTAGGATACGGTAGAGTTATACTACACAGCATATATATAGTAGGATACGGTACTACACAGCATATATATAGTAAGATACGGTAGAGTTATACTACACAGCATATATATAGTAGGATACGGTAGAGATATACTACACAGCATATATATAGTAGGATACGGTACTACACAGCATATATATAGTAGGATACGGTAGAGTTATACTACACAGCATATATATAGTAGGATACGGTACTACACAGCATATATATAGTAGGATACGGTAGAGATATACTACACAGCATATATATAGTAAGATACGGTAGAGTTATACTACACAGCATATATATAGTAGGATACGGTACTACACAGCATATATATAGTAGGATACGGTAGAGTTATACTACACAGCATATATATAGTAGGATACGGTAGAGTTATACTACACAGCATATATATAGTAGGATACGGTACTACACAGCATATATATAGTAGGATACGGTACTACACAGCATATATATAGTAGGATACGGTAGAGATATACTACACAGCATATATATAGTAGGATACGGTAGAGTTATACTACACAGCATATATATAGTAGGATACGGTAGAGTTATACTACACAGCATATATATAGTAGGATACGGTAGAGTTATACTACACAGCATATATATAGTAGGATACGGTACTACACAGCATATATATAGTAGGATACGGTAGAGTTATACTACACAGCATATATATAGTAGGATACGGTAGAGATATACTACACAGCATATATATAGTAGGATACGGTACTACACAGCATATATATAGTAGGATACGGTAGAGTTATACTACACAGCATATATATAGTAGGATACGGTACTACACAGCATATATATAGTAGGATACGGTAGAGTTATACTACACAGCATATATATAGTAGGATACGGTAGAGTTATACTACACAGCATATATATAGTAGGATACGGTAGAGTTATACTACACAGCATATATATAGTAGGATACGGTAGAGATATACTACACAGCATATATATAGTAGGATACGGTAGAGATATACTACACAGCATATATATAGTAGGATACGGTACTACACAGCATATATATAGTAGGATACGGTACTACACAGCATGTATATAGTAGGATACGGTAGAGTTATACTACACAGCATATATATAGTAGGATACGGTAGAGATATACTACACAGCATATATATAGTAGGATACGGTACTACACAGCATATATATAGTAGGATACGGTACTACACAGCATATATATAGTAGGATACGGTAGAGATATACTACACAGCATATATATAGTAGGATACGGTACTACACAGCATATATATAGTAGGATACGGTAGAGTTATACTACACAGCATATATATAGTAGGATACGGTACTACAAAGCATATATATAGTAGGATACGGTAGAGTTATACTACACAGCATATATATAGTAGGATACGGTAGAGTTATACTACACAGCATATATATAGTAGGATACGGTAGAGTTATACTACACAGCATATATATAGTAGGATACGGTACTACACAGCATATATATAGTAAGATACGGTAGAGTTATACTACACAGCATATATATAGTAGGATACGGTAGAGATATACTACACAGCATATATATAGTAGGATACGGTACTACACAGCATATATATAGTAGGATACGGTAGAGTTATACTACACAGCATATATATAGTAGGATACGGTACTACACAGCATATATATAGTAGGATACGGTAGAGATATACTACACAGCATATATATAGTAAGATACGGTAGAGTTATACTACACAGCATATATATAGTAGGATACGGTACTACACAGCATATATATAGTAGGATACGGTAGAGTTATACTACACAGCATATATATAGTAGGATACGGTAGAGTTATACTACACAGCATATATATAGTAGGATACGGTACTACACAGCATATATATAGTAGGATACGGTACTACACAGCATATATATAGTAGGATACGGTAGAGATATACTACACAGCATATATATAGTAGGATACGGTAGAGTTATACTACACAGCATATATATAGTAGGATACGGTAGAGTTATACTACACAGCATATATATAGTAGGATACGGTAGAGTTATACTACACAGCATATATATAGTAGGATACGGTACTACACAGCATATATATAGTAGGATACGGTAGAGTTATACTACACAGCATATATATAGTAGGATACGGTAGAGATATACTACACAGCATATATATAGTAGGATACGGTACTACACAGCATATATATAGTAGGATACGGTAGAGTTATACTACACAGCATATATATAGTAGGATACGGTACTACACAGCATATATATAGTAGGATACGGTAGAGTTATACTACACAGCATATATATAGTAGGATACGGTAGAGTTATACTACACAGCATATATATAGTAGGATATGGTAGAGATATACTACACAGCATATATATAGTAGGATACGGTACTACACAGCTTATATATAGTAGGATACGGTAGAGTTATACTACACAGCATATATATAGTAGGATACGGTAGAGATATACTACACAGCATATATATAGTAGGATACGGTACTACACAGCATATATATAGTAGGATACGGTACTACACAGCATATATATAGTAGGATACGGTACTACACAGCATATATATAGTAGGATACGGTACTACACAGCATATATATAGTAGGATACGGTAGAGTTATACTACACAGCATATATATAGTAGGATACGGTAGAGTTATACTACACAGCATATATATAGTAGGATACGGTAGAGATATACTACACAGCATATATATAGTAGGATACGGTAGAGTTATACTACACAGCATATATATAGTAGGATACGGTAGTTATACTACAGAGCATATATATAGTAGGATACGGTAGAGTTATACTACACAGCATATATATAGTAGGATACGGTAGAGTTATACTACACAGCATATATATAGTAGGATACGGTACTACACAGCATATATATAGTAGGATACGGTAGAGTTATACTACACAGCATATATATAGTAGGATACGGTACTACACAGCATATATATAGTAGGATACGGTAGAGTTATACTACACAGCATATATATAGTAGGATACGGTAGAGTTATACTACACAGCATATATATAGTAGGATACGGTACTACACAGCATATATATAGTAGGATACGGTAGAGTTATACTACACAGCATATATATAGCAGGATACGGTAGAGTTATACTACACAGCATATATATAGTAGGATACGGTAGAGTTATACTACACAGCATATATATAGTAGGATACGGTACTACACAGCATATATATAGTAGGATACGGTAGAGATATACTACACAGCATATATATAGTAGGATACGGTAGAGTTATACTACACAGCATATATATAGTAGGATACGGTACTACACAGCATATATATAGTAGGATACGGTAGAGTTATACTACACAGCATATATATAGTAGGATACGGTACTACACAGCATATATATAGTAGGATACGGTAGAGTTATACTACACAGCATATATATAGTAGGATACGGTAGTTATACTACACAGCATATATATAGTAGGATACGGTACTACACAGCATATATATAGTAGGATACGGTACTACACAGCATATATATAGTAGGATACGGTAGAGTTATACTACACAGCATATATATAGTAGGATACGGTACTACACAGCATATATATAGTAGGATACGGTAGAGTTATACTACACAGCATATATATAGTAGGATACGGTAGAGTTATACTACACAGCATATATATAGTAGGATACGGTACTACACAGCATATATATAGTAGGATACGGTAGAGTTATACTACACAGCATATATATAGTAGGATACGGTACTACACAGCATATATATAGTAGGATACGGTAGAGTTATACTACACAGCATATATATAGTAGGATACGGTAGAGATATACTACACAGCATATATATAGTAGGATACGGTACTACACAGCATATATATAGTAGGATACGGTAGAGTTATACTACACAGCATATATATAGTAGGATACGGTAGAGATATACTACACAGCATATATATAGTAGGATACGGTACTACACAGCATATATATAGTAGGATACGGTACTACACAGCATATATATAGTAGGATACGGTACTACACAGCATATATATAGTAGGATACGGTACTACACAGCATATATATAGTAGGATACGGTAGAGTTATACTACACAGCATATATATAGTAGGATACGGTAGAGTTATACTACACAGCATATATATAGTAGGATACGGTAGAGATATACTACACAGCATATATATAGTAGGATACGGTAGAGTTATACTACACAGCATATATATAGTAGGATACGGTAGTTATACTACAGAGCATATATATAGTAGGATACGGTAGAGTTATACTACACAGCATATATATAGTAGGATACGGTAGAGTTATACTACACAGCATATATATAGTAGGATACGGTACTACACAGCATATATATAGTAGGATACGGTACTACACAGCATATATATAGTAGGATACGGTACTACACAGCATATATATAGTAGGATACGGTAGAGTTATACTACACAGCATATATATAGTAGGATACGGTAGTTATACTACACAGCATATATATAGTAGGATACGGTACTACACAGCATATATATAGTAGGATACGGTAGAGTTATACTACACAGCATATATATAGTAGGATACGGTACTACACAGCATATATATAGTAGGATACGGTAGAGTTATACTACACAGCATATATATAGTAGGATACGGTAGTTATACTACACAGCATATATATAGTAGGATACGGTACTACACAGCATATATATAGTAGGATACGGTACTACACAGCATATATATAGTAGGATACGGTAGAGTTATACTACACAGCATATATATAGTAGGATACGGTACTACACAGCATATATATAGTAGGATACGGTAGAGTTATACTACACAGCATATATATAGTAGGATACGGTAGAGTTATACTACACAGCATATATATAGTAGGATACGGTACTACACAGCATATATATAGTAGGATACGGTAGAGTTATACTACACAGCATATATATAGTAGGATACGGTACTACACAGCATATATATAGTAGGATACGGTAGAGTTATACTACACAGCATATATATAGTAGGATACGGTAGAGATATACTACACAGCATATATATAGTAGGATACGGTACTACACAGCATATATATAGTAGGATACGGTAGAGTTATACTACACAGCATATATATAGTAGGATACGGTAGAGTTATACTACACAGCATATATATAGTAGGATACGGTAGAGTTATACTACACAGCATATATATAGTAGGATACGGTAGAGTTATACTACACAGCATATATATAGTAGGATACGGTAGAGTTATACTACACAGCATATATATAGTAGGATACGGTAGAGTTATACTACACAGCATATATATAGTAGGATACGGTAGAGTTATACTACACAGCATATATATAGTAGGATACGGTAGAGTTATACTACACAGCATATATATAGTAGGATACGGTACTACACAGCATATATATAGTAGGATACGGTAGAGTTATACTACACAGCATATATATAGTAGGATACGGTACTACACAGCATATATATAGTAGGATACGGTAGAGTTATACTACACAGCATATATATAGTAGGATACGGTACTACACAGCATATATATAGTAGGATACGGTACTACACAGCATATATATAGTAGGATACGGTAGTTATACTACACAGCATATATATAGTAGGATACGGTACTACACAGCATATATATAGTAGGATACGGTAGAGTTATACTACACAGCATATATATAGTAGGATACGGTAGAGATATACTACACAGCATATATATAGTAGGATACGGTACTACACAGCATATATATAGTAGGATACGGTAGAGTTATACTACACAGCATATATATAGTAGGATACGGTAGAGTTATACTACACAGCATATATATAGTAGGATACGGTAGAGTTATACTACACAGCATATATATAGTAGGATACGGTAGAGTTATACTACACAGCATATATATAGTAGGATACGGTAGAGTTATACTACACAGCATATATATAGTAGGATACGGTAGAGTTATACTACACAGCATATATATAGTAGGATACGGTAGAGTTATACTACACAGCATATATATAGTAGGATACGGTAGAGATATACTACACAGCATATATATAGTAGGATACGGTACTACACAGCATATATATAGTAGGATACGGTAGAGTTATACTACACAGCATATATATAGTAGGATACGGTAGAGTTATACTACACAGCATATATATAGTAGGATACGGTAGAGATATACTACACAGCATATATATAGTAGGATACGGTAGAGTTATACTACACAGCATATATATAGTAGGATACGGTACTACACAGCATATATATAGTAGGATACGGTAGAGATATACTACACAGCATATATATAGTAGGATACGGTAGAGTTATACTACACAGCATATATATAGTAGGATACGGTAGAGTTATACTACACAGCATATATATAGTAGGATACGGTAGAGTATACTACACAGCATATATATAGTAGGATACGGTAGAGTTATACTACACAGCATATATATAGTAGGATACGGTAGAGTTATACTACACAGCATATATATAGTAGGATACGGTAGAGTTATACTACACAGCATATATATAGTAGGATACGGTAGAGTTATACTACACAGCATATATATAGTAGGATACGGTAGAGTTATACTACACAGCATATATATAGTAGGATACGGTACTACACAGCATATATATAGTAGGATACGGTACTACACAGCATATATATAGTAGGATACGGTAGAGATATACTACACAGCATATATATAGTAGGATACGGTACTACACAGCATATATATAGTAGGATACGGTAGAGTTATACTACACAGCATATATATAGTAGGATACGGTACTACACAGCATATATATAGTAGGATACGGTAGAGTTATACTACACAGCATATATATAGTAGGATACGGTAGAGTTATACTACACAGCATATATATAGTAGGATACGGTACTACACAGCATATATATAGTAGGATACGGTACTACACAGCATATATATAGTAGGATACGGTAGAGTTATACTACACAGCATATATATAGTAGGATACGGTACTACACAGCATATATATAGTAGGATACGGTAGAGTTATACTACACAGCATATATATAGTAGGATACGGTAGAGTTATACTACACAGCATATATATAGTAGGATACGGTAGAGTTATACTACACAGCATATATATAGTAGGATACGGTAGAGTTATACTACACAGCATATATATAGTAGGATACGGTAGAGTTATACTACACAGCATATATATAGTAGGATACGGTAGAGTTATACTACACAGCATATATATAGTAGGATACGGTACTACACAGCATATATATAGTAGGATACGGTAGAGTTATACTACACAGCATATATATAGTAGGATACGGTACTACACAGCATATATATAGTAGGATACGGTAGAGTTATACTACACAGCATATATATAGTAGGATACGGTACTACACAGCATATATATAGTAGGATACGGTAGAGTTATACTACACAGCATATATATAGTAGGATACGGTACTACACAGCATATATATAGTAGGATACGGTAGAGTTATACTACACAGCATATATATAGTAGGATACGGTACTACACAGCATATATATAGTAGGATACGGTAGAGTTATACTACACAGCATATATATAGTAGGATACGGTACTACACAGCATATATATAGTAGGATACGGTACTACACAGCATATATATAGTAGGATACGGTAGAGTTATACTACACAGCATATATATAGTAGGATACGGTAGAGTTAACTACACAGCATATATATAGTAGGATACGGTAGAGTTATACTACACAGCATATATATAGTAGGATACGGTACTACACAGCATATATATAGTAGGATACGGTAGAGTTATACTACACAGCATATATATAGTAGGATACGGTAGAGTTATACTACACAGCATATATATAGTAGGATACGGTAGAGTTATACTACACAGCATATATATAGTAGGATACGGTAGAGTTATACTACACAGCATATATATAGTAGGATACGGTAGAGTTATACTACACAGCATATATATAGTAGGATACGGTACTACACAGCATATATATAGTAGGATACGGTAGAGTTATACTACACAGCATATATATAGTAGGATACGGTACTACACAGCATATATATAGTAGGATACGGTAGAGTTATACTACACAGCATATATATAGTAGGATACGGTAGAGTTATACTACACAGCATATATATAGTAGGATACGGTACTACACAGCATATATATAGTAGGATACGGTAGAGTTATACTACACAGCATATATATAGTAGGATACGGTAGAGTTATACTACACAGCATATATATAGTAGGATACGGTAGAGTTATACTACACAGCATATATATAGTAGGATACGGTACTACACAGCATATATATAGTAGGATACGGTAGAGATATACTACACAGCATATATATAGTAGGATACGGTAGAGTTATACTACACAGCATATATATAGTAGGATACGGTACTACACAGCATATATATAGTAGGATACGGTAGAGTTATACTACACAGCATATATATAGTAGGATACGGTACTACACAGCATATATATAGTAGGATACGGTAGAGTTATACTACACAGCATATATATAGTAGGATACGGTAGAGTTATACTACACAGCATATATATAGTAGGATACGGTACTACACAGCATATATATAGTAGGATACGGTACTACACAGCATATATATAGTAGGATACGGTAGAGTTATACTACACAGCATATATATAGTAGGATACGGTACTACACAGCATATATATAGTAGGATACGGTAGAGTTATACTACACAGCATATATATAGTAGGATACGGTAGAGTTATACTACACAGCATATATATAGTAGGATACGGTAGAGATATACTACACAGCATATATATAGTAGGATACGGTACTACACAGCATATATATAGTAGGATACGGTACTACACAGCATATATATAGTAGGATACGGTACTACACAGCATATATATAGTAGGATACGGTACTACACAGCATATATATAGTAGGATACGGTAGAGTTATACTACACAGCATATATATAGTAGGATACGGTAGAGTTATACTACACAGCATATATATAGTAGGATACGGTAGAGATATACTACACAGCATATATATAGTAGGATACGGTAGAGTTATACTACACAGCATATATATAGTAGGATACGGTAGTTATACTACACAGCATATATATAGTAGGATACGGTAGAGTTATACTACACAGCATATATATAGTAGGATACGGTAGAGTTATACTACACAGCATATATATAGTAGGATACGGTACTACACAGCATATATATAGTAGGATACGGTACTACACAGCATATATATAGTAGGATACGGTACTACACAGCATATATATAGTAGGATACGGTAGAGTTATACTACACAGCATATATATAGTAGGATACGGTAGTTATACTACACAGCATATATATAGTAGGATACGGTACTACACAGCATATATATAGTAGGATACGGTAGAGTTATACTACACAGCATATATATAGTAGGATACGGTACTACACAGCATATATATAGTAGGATACGGTAGAGTTATACTACACAGCATATATATAGTAGGATACGGTAGAGTTATACTACACAGCATATATATAGTAGGATACGGTACTACACAGCATATATATAGTAGGATACGGTACTACACAGCATATATATAGTAGGATACGGTAGAGTTATACTACACAGCATATATATAGTAGGATACGGTACTACACAGCATATATATAGTAGGATACGGTAGAGTTATACTACACAGCATATATATAGTAGGATACGGTAGAGTTATACTACACAGCATATATATAGTAGGATACGGTACTACACAGCATATATATAGTAGGATACGGTAGAGTTATACTACACAGCATATATATAGTAGGATACGGTACTACACAGCATATATATAGTAGGATACGGTAGAGTTATACTACACAGCATATATATAGTAGGATACGGTAGAGTATACTACACAGCATATATATAGTAGGATACGGTACTACACAGCATATATATAGTAGGATACGGTAGAGTTATACTACACAGCATATATATAGTAGGATACGGTAGAGTTATACTACACAGCATATATATAGTAGGATACGGTAGAGTTATACTACACAGCATATATATAGTAGGATACGGTAGAGTTATACTACACAGCATATATATAGTAGGATACGGTAGAGTTATACTACACAGCATATATATAGTAGGATACGGTAGAGTTATACTACACAGCATATATATAGTAGGATACGGTAGAGTTATACTACACAGCATATATATAGTAGGATACGGTAGAGTTATACTACACAGCATATATATAGTAGGATACGGTACTACACAGCATATATATAGTAGGATACGGTAGAGTTATACTACACAGCATATATATAGTAGGATACGGTACTACACAGCATATATATAGTAGGATACGGTAGAGTTATACTACACAGCATATATATAGTAGGATACGGTACTACACAGCATATATATAGTAGGATACGGTACTACACAGCATATATATAGTAGGATACGGTAGTTATACTACACAGCATATATATAGTAGGATACGGTACTACACAGCATATATATAGTAGGATACGGTAGAGTATACTACACAGCATATATATAGTAGGATACGGTACTACACAGCATATATATAGTAGGATACGGTAGAGTTATACTACACAGCATATATATAGTAGGATACGGTAGAGTTATACTACACAGCATATATATAGTAGGATACGGTAGAGTTATACTACACAGCATATATATAGTAGGATACGGTAGAGTTATACTACACAGCATATATATAGTAGGATACGGTAGAGTTATACTACACAGCATATATATAGTAGGATACGGTAGAGTTATACTACACAGCATATATATAGTAGGATACGGTAGAGTTATACTACACAGCATATATATAGTAGGATACGGTAGAGTTATACTACACAGCATATATATAGTAGGATACGGTACTACACAGCATATATATAGTAGGATACGGTAGAGTTATACTACACAGCATATATATAGTAGGATACGGTAGAGTTATACTACACAGCATATATATAGTAGGATACGGTAGAGATATACTACACAGCATATATATAGTAGGATACGGTAGAGTTATACTACACAGCATATATATAGTAGGATACGGTACTACACAGCATATATATAGTAGGATACGGTAGAGTATACTACACAGCATATATATAGTAGGATACGGTAGAGTTATACTACACAGCATATATATAGTAGGATACGGTAGAGTTATACTACACAGCATATATATAGTAGGATACGGTAGAGATATACTACACAGCATATATATAGTAGGATACGGTAGAGTTATACTACACAGCATATATATAGTAGGATACGGTAGAGTTATACTACACAGCATATATATAGTAGGATACGGTAGAGTTATACTACACAGCATATATATAGTAGGATACGGTAGAGTTATACTACACAGCATATATATAGTAGGATACGGTAGAGTTATACTACACAGCATATATATAGTAGGATACGGTACTACACAGCATATATATAGTAGGATACGGTACTACACAGCATATATATAGTAGGATACGGTACTACACAGCATATATATAGTAGGATACGGTAGAGTATACTACACAGCATATATATAGTAGGATACGGTACTACACAGCATATATATAGTAGGATACGGTAGAGTTATACTACACAGCATATATATAGTAGGATACGGTACTACACAGCATATATATAGTAGGATACGGTAGAGTTATACTACACAGCATATATATAGTAGGATACGGTAGAGTTATACTACACAGCATATATATAGTAGGATACGGTACTACACAGCATATATATAGTAGGATACGGTACTACACAGCATATATATAGTAGGATACGGTAGAGTTATACTACACAGCATATATATAGTAGGATACGGTACTACACAGCATATATATAGTAGGATACGGTAGAGTTATACTACACAGCATATATATAGTAGGATACGGTAGAGTTATACTACACAGCATATATATAGTAGGATACGGTAGAGTTATACTACACAGCATATATATAGTAGGATACGGTAGAGTTATACTACACAGCATATATATAGTAGGATACGGTAGAGTTATACTACACAGCATATATATAGTAGGATACGGTAGAGTTATACTACACAGCATATATATAGTAGGATACGGTACTACACAGCATATATATAGTAGGATACGGTAGAGTTATACTACACAGCATATATATAGTAGGATACGGTACTACACAGCATATATATAGTAGGATACGGTAGAGTTATACTACACAGCATATATATAGTAGGATACGGTACTACACAGCATATATATAGTAGGATACGGTAGAGTTATACTACACAGCATATATATAGTAGGATACGGTACTACACAGCATATATATAGTAGGATACGGTAGAGTTATACTACACAGCATATATATAGTAGGATACGGTAGAGTTATACTACACAGCATATATATAGTAGGATACGGTACTACACAGCATATATATAGTAGGATACGGTACTACACAGCATATATATAGTAGGATACGGTAGTTATACTACACAGCATATATATAGTAGGATACGGTACTACACAGCATATATATAGTAGGATACGGTAGAGTATACTACACAGCATATATAGAGTAGGATACGGTACTACACAGCATATATATAGTAGGATACGGTAGAGTTATACTACACAGCATATATATAGTAGGATACGGTAGAGTTATACTACACAGCATATATATAGTAGGATACGGTAGAGTTATACTACACAGCATATATATAGTAGGATACAGTAGAGTTATACTACACAGCATATATATAGTAGGATACGGTAGAGTTATACTACACAGCATATATATAGTAGGATACGGTAGAGTTATACTACACAGCATATATATAGTAGGATACGGTAGAGTTATACTACACAGCATATATATAGTAGGATACGGTAGAGATATACTACACAGCATATATATAGTAGGATACGGTACTACACAGCATATATATAGTAGGATACGGTAGAGTTATACTACACAGCATATATATAGTAGGATACGGTAGAGTTATACTACACAGCATATATATAGTAGGATACGGTAGAGATATACTACACAGCATATATATAGTAGGATACGGTAGAGTTATACTACACAGCATATATATAGTAGGATACGGTACTACACAGCATATATATAGTAGGATACGGTAGAGATATACTACACAGCATATATATAGTAGGATACGGTAGAGTTATACTACACAGCATATATATAGTAGGATACGGTAGAGTTATACTACACAGCATATATATAGTAGGATACGGTAGAGATATACTACACAGCATATATATAGTAGGATACGGTAGAGTTATACTACACAGCATATATATAGTAGGATACGGTAGAGTTATACTACACAGCATATATATAGTAGGATACGGTAGAGTTATACTACACAGCATATATATAGTAGGATACGGTAGAGTTATACTACACAGCATATATATAGTAGGATACGGTAGAGTTATACTACACAGCATATATATAGTAGGATACGGTACTACACAGCATATATATAGTAGGATACGGTACTACACAGCATATATATAGTAGGATACGGTACTACACAGCATATATATAGTAGGATACGGTAGAGATATACTACACAGCATATATATAGTAGGATACGGTACTACACAGCATATATATAGTAGGATACGGTAGAGTTATACTACACAGCATATATATAGTAGGATACGGTACTACACAGCATATATATAGTAGGATACGGTAGAGTTATACTACACAGCATATATATAGTAGGATACGGTAGAGTTATACTACACAGCATATATATAGTAGGATACGGTACTACACAGCATATATATAGTAGGATACGGTACTACACAGCATATATATAGTAGGATACGGTAGAGTTATACTACACAGCATATATATAGTAGGATACGGTACTACACAGCATATATATAGTAGGATACGGTAGAGTTATACTACACAGCATATATATAGTAGGATACGGTAGAGTTATACTACACAGCATATATATAGTAGGATACGGTAGAGTTATACTACACAGCATATATATAGTAGGATACGGTAGAGTTATACTACACAGCATATATATAGTAGGATACGGTAGAGTTATACTACACAGCATATATATAGTAGGATACGGTAGAGTTATACTACACAGCATATATATAGTAGGATACGGTACTACACAGCATATATATAGTAGGATACGGTAGAGTTATACTACACAGCATATATATAGTAGGATACGGTACTACACAGCATATATATAGTAGGATACGGTAGAGTTATACTACACAGCATATATATAGTAGGATACGGTAGAGTTATACTACACAGCATATATATAGTAGGATACGGTAGAGTTATACTACACAGCATATATATAGTAGGATACGAGTATACTACACAGCATATATATAGTAGGATACGGTAGAGTTATACTACACAGCATATATATAGTAGGATACGGTACTACACAGCATATATATAGTAGGATACGGTAGAGTTATACTACACAGCATATATATAGTAGGATACGGTACTACACAGCATATATATAGTAGGATACGGTAGAGTTATACTACACAGCATATATATAGTAGGATACGGTACTACACAGCATATATATAGTAGGATACGGTAGAGTTATACTACACAGCATATATATAGTAGGATACGGTACTACACAGCATATATATAGTAGGATACGGTAGAGTTATACTACACAGCATATATATAGTAGGATACGGTACTACACAGCATATATATAGTAGGATACGGTACTACACAGCATATATATAGTAGGATACGGTAGAGTTATACTACACAGCATATATATAGTAGGATACGGTAGAGTTAACTACACAGCATATATATAGTAGGATACGGTAGAGTTATACTACACAGCATATATATAGTAGGATACGGTACTACACAGCATATATATAGTAGGATACGGTAGAGTTATACTACACAGCATATATATAGTAGGATACGGTAGAGTTATACTACACAGCATATATATAGTAGGATACGGTAGAGTTATACTACACAGCATATATATAGTAGGATACGGTAGAGTTATACTACACAGCATATATATAGTAGGATACGGTAGAGTTATACTACACAGCATATATATAGTAGGATACGGTACTACACAGCATATATATAGTAGGATACGGTAGAGTTATACTACACAGCATATATATAGTAGGATACGGTACTACACAGCATATATATAGTAGGATACGGTAGAGTTATACTACACAGCATATATATAGTAGGATACGGTAGAGTTATACTACACAGCATATATATAGTAGGATACGGTACTACACAGCATATATATAGTAGGATACGGTAGAGTTATACTACACAGCATATATATAGTAGGATACGGTAGAGTTATACTACACAGCATATATATAGTAGGATACGGTAGAGTTATACTACACAGCATATATATAGTAGGATACGGTACTACACAGCATATATATAGTAGGATACGGTAGAGTTATACTACACAGCATATATATAGTAGGATACGGTAGAGTTATACTACACAGCATATATATAGTAGGATACGGTACTACACAGCATATATATAGTAGGATACGGTAGAGTTATACTACACAGCATATATATAGTAGGATACGGTACTACACAGCATATATATAGTAGGATACGGTAGAGTTATACTACACAGCATATATATAGTAGGATACGGTAGTTATACTACACAGCATATATATAGTAGGATACGGTACTACACAGCATATATATAGTAGGATACGGTACTACACAGCATATATATAGTAGGATACGGTAGAGTTATACTACACAGCATATATATAGTAGGATACGGTACTACACAGCATATATATAGTAGGATACGGTAGAGTTATACTACACAGCATATATATAGTAGGATACGGTAGAGTTATACTACACAGCATATATATAGTAGGATACGGTAGAGATATACTACACAGCATATATATAGTAGGATACGGTACTACACAGCATATATATAGTAGGATACGGTACTACACAGCATATATATAGTAGGATACGGTACTACACAGCATATATATAGTAGGATACGGTACTACACAGCATATATATAGTAGGATACGGTAGAGTTATACTACACAGCATATATATAGTAGGATACGGTAGAGTTATACTACACAGCATATATATAGTAGGATACGGTAGAGTTATACTACACAGCATATATATAGTAGGATACGGTAGAGTTATACTACACAGCATATATATAGTAGGATACGGTAGTTATACTACACAGCATATATATAGTAGGATACGGTAGAGTTATACTACACAGCATATATATAGTAGGATACGGTAGAGTTATACTACACAGCATATATATAGTAGGATACGGTACTACACAGCATATATATAGTAGGATACGGTACTACACAGCATATATATAGTAGGATACGGTACTACACAGCATATATATAGTAGGATACGGTAGAGTTATACTACACAGCATATATATAGTAGGATACGGTAGTTATACTACACAGCATATATATAGTAGGATACGGTACTACACAGCATATATATAGTAGGATACGGTAGAGTTATACTACACAGCATATATATAGTAGGATACGGTACTACACAGCATATATATAGTAGGATACGGTAGAGTTATACTACACAGCATATATATAGTAGGATACGGTAGAGTTATACTACACAGCATATATATAGTAGGATACGGTACTACACAGCATATATATAGTAGGATACGGTACTACACAGCATATATATAGTAGGATACGGTAGAGTTATACTACACAGCATATATATAGTAGGATACGGTACTACACAGCATATATATAGTAGGATACGGTAGAGTTATACTACACAGCATATATATAGTAGGATACGGTAGAGTTATACTACACAGCATATATATAGTAGGATACGGTACTACACAGCATATATATAGTAGGATACGGTAGAGTTATACTACACAGCATATATATAGTAGGATACGGTACTACACAGCATATATATAGTAGGATACGGTAGAGTTATACTACACAGCATATATATAGTAGGATACGGTAGAGATATACTACACAGCATATATATAGTAGGATACGGTACTACACAGCATATATATAGTAGGATACGGTAGAGTTATACTACACAGCATATATATAGTAGGATACGGTAGAGTTATACTACACAGCATATATATAGTAGGATACGGTAGAGTTATACTACACAGCATATATATAGTAGGATACGGTAGAGTTATACTACACAGCATATATATAGTAGGATACGGTAGAGTTATACTACACAGCATATATATAGTAGGATACGGTAGAGTTATACTACACAGCATATATATAGTAGGATACGGTAGAGTTATACTACACAGCATATATATAGTAGGATACGGTAGAGTTATACTACACAGCATATATATAGTAGGATACGGTACTACACAGCATATATATAGTAGGATACGGTAGAGTTATACTACACAGCATATATATAGTAGGATACGGTACTACACAGCATATATATAGTAGGATACGGTAGAGTTATACTACACAGCATATATATAGTAGGATACGGTACTACACAGCATATATATAGTAGGATACGGTACTACACAGCATATATATAGTAGGATACGGTAGTTATACTACACAGCATATATATAGTAGGATACGGTACTACACAGCATATATATAGTAGGATACGGTAGAGATATACTACACAGCATATATAGAGTAGGATACGGTACTACACAGCATATATATAGTAGGATACGGTAGAGTTATACTACACAGCATATATATAGTAGGATACGGTAGAGTTATACTACACAGCATATATATAGTAGGATACGGTAGAGTTATACTACACAGCATATATATAGTAGGATACAGTAGAGTTATACTACACAGCATATATATAGTAGGATACGGTAGAGTTATACTACACAGCATATATATAGTAGGATACGGTAGAGTTATACTACACAGCATATATATAGTAGGATACGGTAGAGTTATACTACACAGCATATATATAGTAGGATACGGTAGAGATATACTACACAGCATATATAGAGTAGGATACGGTACTACACAGCATATATATAGTAGGATACGGTAGAGTTATACTACACAGCATATATATAGTAGGATACGGTAGAGTTATACTACACAGCATATATATAGTAGGATACGGTAGAGATATACTACACAGCATATATATAGTAGGATACGGTAGAGTTATACTACACAGCATATATATAGTAGGATACGGTACTACACAGCATATATATAGTAGGATACGGTAGAGATATACTACACAGCATATATATAGTAGGATACGGTAGAGTTATACTACACAGCATATATATAGTAGGATACGGTAGAGTTATACTACACAGCATATATATAGTAGGATACGGTAGAGATATACTACACAGCATATATATAGTAGGATACAGTAGAGTTATACTACACAGCATATATATAGTAGGATACGGTAGAGTTATACTACACAGCATATATATAGTAGGATACGGTAGAGTTATACTACACAGCATATATATAGTAGGATACGGTAGAGTTATACTACACAGCATATATATAGTAGGATACGGTAGAGTTATACTACACAGCATATATATAGTAGGATACGGTACTACACAGCATATATATAGTAGGATACGGTACTACACAGCATATATATAGTAGGATACGGTACTACACAGCATATATATAGTAGGATACGGTAGAGATATACTACACAGCATATATATAGTAGGATACGGTACTACACAGCATATATATAGTAGGATACGGTAGAGTTATACTACACAGCATATATATAGTAGGATACGGTACTACACAGCATATATATAGTAGGATACGGTAGAGTTATACTACACAGCATATATATAGTAGGATACGGTAGAGTTATACTACACAGCATATATATAGTAGGATACGGTACTACACAGCATATATATAGTAGGATACGGTACTACACAGCATATATATAGTAGGATACGGTAGAGTTATACTACACAGCATATATATAGTAGGATACGGTACTACACAGCATATATATAGTAGGATATGGTAGAGTTATACTACACAGCATATATATAGCAGGATACGGTAGAGTTATACTACACAGCATATATATAGTAGGATACGGTAGAGTTATACTACACAGCATATATATAGTAGGATACGGTAGAGTTATACTACACAGCATATATATAGTAGGATACGGTAGAGTTATACTACACAGCATATATATAGTAGGATACGGTAGAGTTATACTACACAGCATATATATAGTAGGATACGGTACTACACAGCATATATATAGTAGGATACGGTAGAGTTATACTACACAGCATATATATAGTAGGATACGGTACTACACAGCATATATATAGTAGGATACGGTAGAGTTATACTACACAGCATATATATAGTAGGATACGGTACTACACAGCATATATATAGTAGGATACGGTAGTTATACTACACAGCATATATATAGTAGGATACGGTACTACACAGCATATATATAGTAGGATACGGTAGAGTTATACTACACAGCATATATATAGTAGGATACGGTACTACACAGCATATATATAGTAGGATACGGTAGAGTTATACTACACAGCATATATATAGTAGGATACGGTACTACACAGCATATATATAGTAGGATACGGTAGAGTTATACTACACAGCATATATATAGTAGGATACGGTACTACACAGCATATATATAGTAGGATACGGTACTACACAGCATATATATAGTAGGATACGGTAGAGTTATACTACACAGCATATATATAGTAGGATACGGTAGAGTTATACTACACAGCATATATATAGTAGGATACGGTAGAGTTATACTACACAGCATATATATAGTAGGATACGGTACTACACAGCATATATATAGTAGGATACGGTAGAGTTATACTACACAGCATATATATAGTAGGATACGGTAGAGTTATACTACACAGCATATATATAGTAGGATACGGTAGAGTTATACTACACAGCATATATATAGTAGGATACGGTAGAGTTATACTACACAGCATATATATAGTAGGATACGGTAGATTATACTACACAGCATATATATAGTAGGATACGGTACTACACAGCATATATATAGTAGGATACGGTAGAGTTATACTACACAGCATATATATAGTAGGATACGGTGTACTACACAGCATATATATAGTAGGATACGGTAGAGTTATACTACACAGCATATATATAGTAGGATACGGTAGAGTTATACTACACAGCATATATATAGTAGGATACGGTACTACACAGCATATATATAGTAGGATACGGTAGAGTTATACTACACAGCATATATATAGTAGGATACGGTAGAGTTATACTACACAGCATATATATAGTAGGATACGGTACTACACAGCATATATATAGTAGGATACGGTAGAGTTATACTACACAGCATATATATAGTAGGATACGGTAGAGTTATACTACACAGCATATATATAGTAGGATACGGTAGAGTTATACTACACAGCATATATATAGTAGGATACGGTAGAGTTATACTACACAGCATATATATAGTAGGATACGGTAGAGTTATACTACACAGCATATATATAGTAGGATACGGTAGAGTTATACTACACAGCATATATATAGTAGGATACGGTACTACACAGCATATATATAGTAGGATACGGTACTACACAGCATATATATAGTAGGATACGGTACTACACAGCATATATATAGTAGGATACGGTAGAGTATACTACACAGCATATATATAGTAGGATACGGTACTACACAGCATATATATAGTAGGATACGGTAGAGTTATACTACACAGCATATATATAGTAGGATACGGTACTACACAGCATATATATAGTAGGATACGGTAGAGTTATACTACACAGCATATATATAGTAGGATACGGTAGAGTTATACTACACAGCATATATATAGTAGGATACGGTAGAGTTATACTACACAGCATATATATAGTAGGATACGGTAGTTATACTACACAGCATATATATAGTAGGATACGGTAGAGTTATACTACACAGCATATATATAGTAGGATACGGTAGAGTTATACTACACAGCATATATATAGTAGGATACGGTACTACACAGCATATATATAGTAGGATACGGTAGAGTTATACTACACAGCATATATATAGTAGGATACGGTACTACACAGCATATATATAGTAGGATACGGTAGAGTTATACTACACAGCATATATATAGTAGGATACGGTAGAGTTATACTACACAGCATATATATAGTAGGATACGGTAGAGTTATACTACACAGCATATATATAGTAGGATACGGTAGAGTATACTACACAGCATATATATAGTAGGATACGGTAGAGTTATACTACACAGCATATATATAGTAGGATACGGTACTACACAGCATATATATAGTAGGATACGGTAGAGTTATACTACACAGCATATATATAGTAGGATACGGTACTACACAGCATATATATAGTAGGATACGGTAGAGTTATACTACACAGCATATATATAGTAGGATACGGTAGAGTTATACTACACAGCATATATATAGTAGGATACGGTAGAGTTATACTACACAGCATATATATAGTAGGATACGGTAGAGTTATACTACACAGCATATATATAGTAGGATACGGTACTACACAGCATATATATAGTAGGATACGGTAGAGTTATACTACACAGCATATATATAGTAGGATACGGTAGAGTTATACTACACAGCATATATATAGTAGGATACGGTAGAGTTATACTACACAGCATATATATAGTAGGATACGGTAGAGTTATACTACACAGCATATATATAGTAGGATACGGTAGAGTTATACTACACAGCATATATATAGTAGGATACGGTAGAGTTATACTACACAGCATATATATAGTAGGATACGGTACTACACAGCATATATATAGTAGGATACGGTAGAGTTATACTACACAGCATATATATAGTAGGATACGGTAGAACTACACAGCATATATATAGTAGGATACGGTACTACACAGCATATATATAGTAGGATACGGTAGAGTTATACTACACAGCATATATATAGTAGGATACGGTAGAGTTATACTACACAGCATATATATAGTAGGATACGGTAGAGTTATACTACACAGCATATATATAGTAGGATACGGTAGAGTTATACTACACAGCATATATATAGTAGGATACGGTAGAGTTATACTACACAGCATATATATAGTAGGATACGGTAGAGTTATACTACACAGCATATATATAGTAGGATACGGAGTAACTACACAGCATATATATAGTAGGATACGGTACTACACAGCATATATATAGTAGGATACGGTAGAGTTATACTACACAGCATATATATAGTAGGATACGGTAGGTATACTACACAGCATATATATAGTAGGATACGGTAGAGTTATACTACACAGCATATATATAGTAGGATACGGTAGAGTTATACTACACAGCATATATATAGTAGGATACGGTAGAGTTATACTACACAGCATATATATAGTAGGATACGGTAGAGTTATACTACACAGCATATATATAGTAGGATACGGTAGAGTTATACTACACAGCATATATATAGTAGGATACGGTACTACACAGCATATATATAGTAGGATACGGTAGAGTTATACTACACAGCATATATATAGTAGGATACGGTAGAGTTATACTACACAGCATATATATAGTAGGATACGGTAGAGTTATACTACACAGCATATATATAGTAGGATACGGTAGAGTTATACTACACAGCATATATATAGTAGGATACGGTACTACACAGCATATATATAGTAGGATACGGTAGAGTTATACTACACAGCATATATATAGTAGGATACGGTAGAGTTATACTACACAGCATATATATAGTAGGATACGGTAGAGTTATACTACACAGCATATATATAGTAGGATACGGTACTACACAGCATATATATAGTAGGATACGGTAGAGTTATACTACACAGCATATATATAGTAGGATACGGTACTACACAGCATATATATAGTAGGATACGGTACTACACAGCATATATATAGTAGGATACGGTAGAGTTATACTACACAGCATATATATAGTAGGATACGGTACTACACAGCATATATATAGTAGGATACGGTAGAGTTATACTACACAGCATATATATAGTAGGATACGGTAGAGTTATACTACACAGCATATATATAGTAGGATACGGTAGAGTTATACTACACAGCATATATATAGTAGGATACGGTAGAGTTATACTACACAGCATATATATAGTAGGATACGGTAGAGTTATACTACACAGCATATATATAGTAGGATACGGTAGAGTTATACTACACAGCATATATATAGTAGGATACGGTAGAGTTATACTACACAGCATATATATAGTAGGATACGGTACTACACAGCATATATATAGTAGGATACGGTAGAGTTATACTACACAGCATATATATAGTAGGATACGGTAGAGTATACTACACAGCATATATATAGTAGGATACGGTAGAGTTATACTACACAGCATATATATAGTAGGATACGGTACTACACAGCATATATATAGTAGGATACGGTAGAGTTATACTACACAGCATATATATAGTAGGATACGGTAGAGTTATACTACACAGCATATATATAGTAGGATACGGTAGAGTTATACTACACAGCATATATATAGTAGGATACGGTACTACACAGCATATATATAGTAGGATACGGTACTACACAGCATATATATAGTAGGATACGGTAGAGTTATACTACACAGCATATATATAGTAGGATACGGTAGAGTTATACTACACAGCATATATATAGTAGGATACGGTAGAGTTATACTACACAGCATATATATAGTAGGATACGGTACTACACAGCATATATATAGTAGGATACGGTAGAGTTATACTACACAGCATATATATAGTAGGATACGGTAGAGTTATACTACACAGCATATATATAGTAGGATACGGTACTACACAGCATATATATAGTAGGATACGGTAGAGTTATACTACACAGCATATATATAGTAGGATACGGTAGAGTTATACTACACAGCATATATATAGTAGGATACGGTAGAGTTATACTACACAGCATATATATAGTAGGATACGGTAGAGTTATACTACACAGCATATATATAGTAGGATACGGTACTACACAGCATATATATAGTAGGATACGGTAGAGTTATACTACACAGCATATATATAGTAGGATACGGTAGAGTTATACTACACAGCATATATATAGTAGGATACGGTAGGTTATACTACACAGCATATATATAGTAGGATACGGTAGAGTTATACTACACAGCATATATATAGTAGGATACGGTAGAGTTATACTACACAGCATATATATAGTAGGATACGGTAGAGTTATACTACACAGCATATATATAGTAGGATACGGTACTACACAGCATATATATAGTAGGATACGGTAGAGTTATACTACACAGCATATATATAGTAGGATACGGTAGAGTTATACTACACAGCATATATATAGTAGGATACGGTAGAGTTATACTACACAGCATATATATAGTAGGATACGGTACTACACAGCATATATATAGTAGGATACGGTACTACACAGCATATATATAGTAGGATACGGTACTACACAGCATATATATAGTAGGATACGGTAGAGTTATACTACACAGCATATATATAGTAGGATACGGTAGAGTTATACTACACAGCATATATATAGTAGGATACGGTACTACACAGCATATATATAGTAGGATACGGTAGAGTTATACTACACAGCATATATATAGTAGGATACGGTACTACACAGCATATATATAGTAGGATACGGTAGAGTTATACTACACAGCATATATATAGTAGGATACGGTAGAGTTATACTACACAGCATATATATAGTAGGATACGGTACTACACAGCATATATATAGTAGGATACGGTACTACACAGCATATATATAGTAGGATACGGTAGAGTTATACTACACAGCATATATATAGTAGGATACGGTAGAGTTATACTACACAGCATATATATAGTAGGATACGGTAGAGTTATACTACACAGCATATATATAGTAGGATACGGTAGAGTTATACTACACAGCATATATATAGTAGGATACGGTAGAGTTATACTACACAGCATATATATAGTAGGATACGGTACTACACAGCATATATATAGTAGGATACGGTAGAGTTATACTACACAGCATATATATAGTAGGATACGGTAGAGTTATACTACACAGCATATATATAGTAGGATACGGTACTACACAGCATATATATAGTAGGATACGGTAGAGTTATACTACACAGCATATATATAGTAGGATACGGTAGAGATATACTACACAGCATATATATAGTAGGATACGGTACTACACAGCATATATATAGTAGGATACGGTACTACACAGCATATATATAGTAGGATACGGTAGTTATACTACACAGCATATATATAGTAGGATACGGTAGAGTTATACTACACAGCATATATATAGTAGGATACGGTAGAGTTATACTACACAGCATATATATAGTAGGATACGGTAGAGTTATACTACACAGCATATATATAGTAGGATACGGTAGAGTTATACTACACAGCATATATATAGTAGGATACGGTAGAGTTATACTACACAGCATATATATAGTAGGATACGGTAGAGTTATACTACACAGCATATATATAGTAGGATACGGTAGAGTTATACTACACAGCATATATATAGTAGGATACGGTAGAGATATACTACACAGCATATATATAGTAGGATACGGTACTACACAGCATATATATAGTAGGATACGGTAGAGTTATACTACACAGCATATATATAGTAGGATACGGTAGAGTTATACTACACAGCATATATATAGTAGGATACGGTAGAGTTATACTACACAGCATATATATAGTAGGATACGGTAGAGTTATACTACACAGCATATATATAGTAGGATACGGTAGAGTTATACTACACAGCATATATATAGTAGGATACGGTAGAGTTATACTACACAGCATATATATAGTAGGATACGGTAGAGTTATACTACACAGCATATATATAGTAGGATACGGTAGAGTTATACTACACAGCATATATATAGTAGGATACGGTAGAGTTATACTACACAGCATATATATAGTAGGATACGGTAGTTATACTACACAGCATATATATAGTAGGATACGGTACTACACAGCATATATATAGTAGGATACGGTAGAGTTATACTACACAGCATATATATAGTAGGATACGGTAGTTATACTACACAGCATATATATAGTAGGATACGGTACTACACAGCATATATATAGTAGGATACGGTAGAGTTATACTACACAGCATATATATAGTAGGATACGGTAGTTATACTACACAGCATATATATAGTAGGATACGGTAGAGTTATACTACACAGCATATATATAGTAGGATACGGTACTACACAGCATATATATAGTAGGATACGGTACTACACAGCATATATATAGTAGGATACGGTAGTTATACTACACAGCATATATATAGTAGGATACGGTAGAGTTATACTACACAGCATATATATAGTAGGATACGGTAGAGTTATACTACACAGCATATATATAGTAGGATACGGTAGAGATATACTACACAGCATATATATAGTAGGATACGGTAGTTATACTACACAGTATATATATAGTAGGATACAGTAGAGTTATACTACACAGCATATATATAGTAGGATACGGTAGAGTTATACTACACAGCATATATATAGTAGGATACGGTAGTTATACTACACAGCATATATATAGTAGGATACGGTAGAGTTATACTACACAGCATATATATAGTAGGATACGGTACTACACAGCATATATATAGTAGGATACGGTAGAGTTATACTACACAGCATATATATAGTAGGATACGGTAGAGTTATACTACACAGCATATATATAGTAGGATACGGTAGAGTTATACTACACAGCATATATATAGTAGGATACGGTAGAGATATACTACACAGCATATATATAGTAGGATACGGTACTACACAGCATATATATAGTAGGATACGGTAGAGTTATACTACACAGCATATATATAGTAGGATACGAGTTATACTACACAGCATATATATAGTAGGATACGGTAGAGTTATACTACACAGCATATATATAGTAGGATACGGTACTACACAGCATATATATAGTAGGATACGGTACTACACAGCATATATATAGTAGGATACGGTAGAGTTATACTACACAGCATATATATAGTAGGATACGGTAGAGTTATACTACACAGCATATATATAGTAGGATACGGTACTACACAGCATATATATAGTAGGATACGGTAGAGTTATACTACACAGCATATATATAGTAGGATACGGTAGAGTTATACTACACAGCATATATATAGTAGGATACGGTACTACACAGCATATATATAGTAGGATACGGTACTACACAGCATATATATAGTAGGATACGGTAGAGTTATACTACACAGCATATATATAGTAGGATACGGTACTACACAGCATATATATAGTAGGATACGGTAGAGTTATACTACACAGCATATATATAGTAGGATACGGTAGAGTTATACTACACAGCATATATATAGTAGGATACGGTAGAGTTATACTACACAGCATATATATAGTAGGATACGGTACTACACAGCATATATATAGTAGGATACGGTAGAGTTATACTACACAGCATATATATAGTAGGATACGGTAGAGTTATACTACACAGCATATATATAGTAGGATACGGTACTACACAGCATATATATAGTAGGATACGGTAGAGTTATACTACACAGCATATATATAGTAGGATACGGTACTACACAGCATATATATAGTAGGATACGGAGTTACTACACAGCATATATATAGTAGGATACGGTAGAGTTATACTACACAGCATATATATAGTAGGATACGGTACTACACAGCATATATATAGTAGGATACGGTAGAGTTATACTACACAGCATATATATAGTAGGATACGGTAGAGTTATACTACACAGCATATATATAGTAGGATACGGTACTACACAGCATATATATAGTAGGATACGGTAGAGTTATACTACACAGCATATATATAGTAGGATACGGTACTACACAGCATATATATAGTAGGATACGGTAGAGTTATACTACACAGCATATATATAGTAGGATACGGTAGAGTTATACTACACAGCATATATATAGTAGGATACGGTAGAGTTATACTACACAGCATATATATAGTAGGATACGGTACTACACAGCATATATATAGTAGGATACGGTACTACACAGCATATATATAGTAGGATACGGTAGAGTTATACTACACAGCATATATATAGTAGGATACGGTAGAGTTATACTACACAGCATATATATAGTAGGATACGGTACTACACAGCATATATATAGTAGGATACGGTAGAGTTATACTACACAGCATATATATAGTAGGATACGGTAGAGTTATACTACACAGCATATATATAGTAGGATACGGTACTACACAGCATATATATAGTAGGATACGGTAGAGTTATACTACACAGCATATATATAGTAGGATACGGTAGAGTTATACTACACAGCATATATATAGTAGGATACGGTAGAGTTATACTACACAGCATATATATAGTAGGATACGGTAGAGTTATACTACACAGCATATATATAGTAGGATACGGTACTACACAGCATATATATAGTAGGATACGGTAGAGTTATACTACACAGCATATATATAGTAGGATACGGTAGAGTTATACTACACAGCATATATATAGTAGGATACGGTAGGTTATACTACACAGCATATATATAGTAGGATACGGTAGAGTTATACTACACAGCATATATATAGTAGGATACGGTAGAGTTATACTACACAGCATATATATAGTAGGATACGGTAGAGTTATACTACACAGCATATATATAGTAGGATACGGTACTACACAGCATATATATAGTAGGATACGGTAGAGTTATACTACACAGCATATATATAGTAGGATACGGTAGAGTTATACTACACAGCATATATATAGTAGGATACGGTAGAGTTATACTACACAGCATATATATAGTAGGATACGGTACTACACAGCATATATATAGTAGGATACGGTACTACACAGCATATATATAGTAGGATACGGTAGAGTTATACTACACAGCATATATATAGTAGGATACGGTAGAGTTATACTACACAGCATATATATAGTAGGATACGGTAGAGTTATACTACACAGCATATATATAGTAGGATACGGTACTACACAGCATATATATAGTAGGATACGGTAGAGTTATACTACACAGCATATATATAGTAGGATACGGTACTACACAGCATATATATAGTAGGATACGGTAGAGTTATACTACACAGCATATATATAGTAGGATACGGTAGAGTTATACTACACAGCATATATATAGTAGGATACGGTACTACACAGCATATATATAGTAGGATACGGTAGAGTATACTACACAGCATATATATAGTAGGATACGGTAGAGTTATACTACACAGCATATATATAGTAGGATACGGTAGAGTTATACTACACAGCATATATATAGTAGGATACGGTAGAGTTATACTACACAGCATATATATAGTAGGATACGGTAGAGTTATACTACACAGCATATATATAGTAGGATACGGTAGAGTTATACTACACAGCATATATATAGTAGGATACGGTACTACACAGCATATATATAGTAGGATACGGTAGAGTTATACTACACAGCATATATATAGTAGGATACGGTAGAGTTATACTACACAGCATATATATAGTAGGATACGGTACTACACAGCATATATATAGTAGGATACGGTAGAGTTATACTACACAGCATATATATAGTAGGATACGGTAGAGTTATACTACACAGCATATATATAGTAGGATACGGTACTACACAGCATATATATAGTAGGATACGGTACTACACAGCATATATATAGTAGGATACGGTAGTTATACTACACAGCATATATATAGTAGGATACGGTAGAGTTATACTACACAGCATATATATAGTAGGATACGGTAGAGTTATACTACACAGCATATATATAGTAGGATACGGTAGAGTTATACTACACAGCATATATATAGTAGGATACGGTAGAGTTATACTACACAGCATATATATAGTAGGATACGGTAGAGTTATACTACACAGCATATATATAGTAGGATACGGTAGAGTTATACTACACAGCATATATATAGTAGGATACGGTAGAGTTATACTACACAGCATATATATAGTAGGATACGGTAGAGATATACTACACAGCATATATATAGTAGGATACGGTACTACACAGCATATATATAGTAGGATACGGTAGAGTTATACTACACAGCATATATATAGTAGGATACGGTAGAGTTATACTACACAGCATATATATAGTAGGATACGGTAGAGTTATACTACACAGCATATATATAGTAGGATACGGTAGAGTTATACTACACAGCATATATATAGTAGGATACGGTAGAGTTATACTACACAGCATATATATAGTAGGATACGGTAGAGTTATACTACACAGCATATATATAGTAGGATACGGTAGAGTTATACTACACAGCATATATATAGTAGGATACGGTAGAGTTATACTACACAGCATATATATAGTAGGATACGGTAGAGTTATACTACACAGCATATATATAGTAGGATACGGTAGAGTTATACTACACAGCATATATATAGTAGGATACGGTACTACACAGCATATATATAGTAGGATACGGTAGAGTTATACTACACAGCATATATATAGTAGGATACGGTAGAGTTATACTACACAGCATATATATAGTAGGATACGGTACTACACAGCATATATATAGTAGGATACGGTAGAGTTATACTACACAGCATATATATAGTAGGATACGGTAGGTTATACTACACAGCATATATATAGTAGGATACGGTAGAGTTATACTACACAGCATATATATAGTAGGATACGGTACTACACAGCATATATATAGTAGGATACGGTACTACACAGCATATATATAGTAGGATACGGTAGAGTTATACTACACAGCATATATATAGTAGGATACGGTAGAGTTATACTACACAGCATATATATAGTAGGATACGGTAGAGTTATACTACACAGCATATATATAGTAGGATACGGTAGAGATATACTACACAGCATATATATAGTAGGATACGGTAGTTATACTACACAGTATATATATAGTAGGATACAGTAGAGTTATACTACACAGCATATATATAGTAGGATACGGTAGAGTTATACTACACAGCATATATATAGTAGGATACGGTAGAGTTATACTACACAGCATATATATAGTAGGATACGGTAGAGTTATACTACACAGCATATATATAGTAGGATACGGTACTACACAGCATATATATAGTAGGATACGGTAGAGTTATACTACACAGCATATATATAGTAGGATACGGTAGAGTTATACTACACAGCATATATATAGTAGGATACGGTAGAGATATACTACACAGCATATATATAGTAGGATACGGTACTACACAGCATATATATAGTAGGATACGGTAGAGTTATACTACACAGCATATATATAGTAGGATACGGTACTACACAGCATATATATAGTAGGATACGGTAGAGTTATACTACACAGCATATATATAGTAGGATACGGTAGAGTTATACTACACAGCATATATATAGTAGGATACGGTAGAGATATACTACACAGCATATATATAGTAGGATACGGTACTACACAGCATATATATAGTAGGATACGGTAGAGTTATACTACACAGCATATATATAGTAGGATACGGTAGAGTTATACTACACAGCATATATATAGTAGGATACGGTAGAGTTATACTACACAGCATATATATAGTAGGATACGGTAGAGTTATACTACACAGCATATATATAGTAGGATACGGTACTACACAGCATATATATAGTAGGATACGGTAGAGTTATACTACACAGCATATATATAGTAGGATACGGTAGTTATACTACACAGCATATATATAGTAGGATACGGTACTACACAGCATATATATAGTAGGATACGGTACTACACAGCATATATATAGTAGGATACGGTAGAGTTATACTACACAGCATATATATAGTAGGATACGGTAGAGTATACTACACAGCATATATATAGTAGGATACGGTAGAGTTATACTACACAGCATATATATAGTAGGATACGGTAGAGTTATACTACACAGCATATATATAGTAGGATACGGTAGAGTTATACTACACAGCATATATATAGTAGGATACGGTAGAGTTATACTACACAGCATATATATAGTAGGATACGGTACTACACAGCATATATATAGTAGGATACGGTACTACACAGCATATATATAGTAGGATACGGTAGAGTTATACTACACAGCATATATATAGTAGGATACGGTAGAGTTATACTACACAGCATATATATAGTAGGATACGGTAGAGTTATACTACACAGCATATATATAGTAGGATACGGTACTACACAGCATATATATAGTAGGATACGGTAGAGATATACTACACAGCATATATATAGTAGGATACAGTAGAGTTACACTACACAGCATATATATAGTAGGATACGGTACTACACAGCATATATATAGTAGGATACGGTAGAGTTATACTACACAGCATATATATAGTAGGATACGGTAGAGTTACACTACACAGCATATATATAGTAGGATACGGTAGAGTTATACTACACAGCATATATATAGTAGGATACGGTAGAGTTATACTACACAGCATATATATAGTAGGATACGGTACTACACAGCATATATATAGTAGGATACGGTAGAGTTATACTACACAGCATATATATAGTAGGATACGGTAGAGTTATACTACACAGCATATATATAGTAGGATACGGTAGAGTTATACTACACAGCATATATATAGTAGGATACGGTAGAGATATACTACACAGCATATATATAGTAGGATACGGTACTACACAGCATATATATAGTAGGATACGGTAGAGTTATACTACACAGCATATATATAGTAGGATACGGTACTACACAGCATATATATAGTAGGATACGGTAGAGTTATACTACACAGCATATATATAGTAGGATACGGTAGAGTTATACTACACAGCATATATATAGTAGGATACGGTAGAGATATACTACACAGCATATATATAGTAGGATACGGTACTACACAGCATATATATAGTAGGATACGGTAGAGTTATACTACACAGCATATATATAGTAGGATACGGTAGAGTTATACTACACAGCATATATATAGTAGGATACGGTAGAGTTATACTACACAGCATATATATAGTAGGATACGGTAGAGTTATACTACACAGCATATATATAGTAGGATACGGTACTACACAGCATATATATAGTAGGATACGGTAGAGTTATACTACACAGCATATATATAGTAGGATACGGTAGTTATACTACACAGCATATATATAGTAGGATACGGTACTACACAGCATATATATAGTAGGATACGGTACTACACAGCATATATATAGTAGGATACGGTAGAGTTATACTACACAGCATATATATAGTAGGATACGGTAGAGTATACTACACAGCATATATATAGTAGGATACGGTAGAGTTATACTACACAGCATATATATAGTAGGATACGGTAGAGTTATACTACACAGCATATATATAGTAGGATACGGTAGAGTTATACTACACAGCATATATATAGTAGGATACGGTAGAGTTATACTACACAGCATATATATAGTAGGATACGGTACTACACAGCATATATATAGTAGGATACGGTACTACACAGCATATATATAGTAGGATACGGTAGAGTTATACTACACAGCATATATATAGTAGGATACGGTAGAGTTATACTACACAGCATATATATAGTAGGATACGGTAGAGTTATACTACACAGCATATATATAGTAGGATACGGTACTACACAGCATATATATAGTAGGATACGGTAGAGTTATACTACACAGCATATATATAGTAGGATACGGTAGAGTTATACTACACAGCATATATATAGTAGGATACGGTACTACACAGCATATATATAGTAGGATACGGTAGAGTTATACTACACAGCATATATATAGTAGGATACGGTAGAGTTATACTACACAGCATATATATAGTAGGATACGGTAGAGTTATACTACACAGCATATATATAGTAGGATACGGTAGAGTTATACTACACAGCATATATATAGTAGGATACGGTACTACACAGCATATATATAGTAGGATACGGTAGAGTTATACTACACAGCATATATATAGTAGGATACGGTAGAGTTATACTACACAGCATATATATAGTAGGATACGGTAGTTATACTACACAGCATATATATAGTAGGATACGGTAGAGTTATACTACACAGCATATATATAGTAGGATACGGTAGAGTTATACTACACAGCATATATATAGTAGGATACGGTAGAGTTATACTACACAGCATATATATAGTAGGATACGGTAGAGTTATACTACACAGCATATATATAGTAGGATACGGTACTACACAGCATATATATAGTAGGATACGGTAGAGTTATACTACACAGCATATATATAGTAGGATACGGTAGAGTTATACTACACAGCATATATATAGTAGGATACGGTAGAGTTATACTACACAGCATATATATAGTAGGATACGGTAGAGTTATACTACACAGCATATATATAGTAGGATACGGTAGAGTTATACTACACAGCATATATATAGTAGGATACGGTACTACACAGCATATATATAGTAGGATACGGTAGAGTTATACTACACAGCATATATATAGTAGGATACGGTACTACACAGCATATATATAGTAGGATACGGTAGAGTTATACTACACAGCATATATATAGTAGGATACGGTAGAGTTATACTACACAGCATATATATAGTAGGATACGGTACTACACAGCATATATATAGTAGGATACGGTACTACACAGCATATATATAGTAGGATACGGTAGAGTTATACTACACAGCATATATATAGTAGGATACGGTAGAGTTATACTACACAGCATATATATAGTAGGATACGGTACTACACAGCATATATATAGTAGGATACGGTAGAGTTATACTACACAGCATATATATAGTAGGATACGGTAGAGTTATACTACACAGCATATATATAGTAGGATACGGTAGAGTTATACTACACAGCATATATATAGTAGGATACGGTAGAGTTATACTACACAGCATATATATAGTAGGATACGGTACTACACAGCATATATATAGTAGGATACGGTAGAGTTATACTACACAGCATATATATAGTAGGATACGGTAGAGTTATACTACACAGCATATATATAGTAGGATACGGTAGAGTTATACTACACAGCATATATATAGTAGGATACGGTAGAGTTATACTACACAGCATATATATAGTAGGATACGGTAGAGTTATACTACACAGCATATATATAGTAGGATACGGTACTACACAGCATATATATAGTAGGATACGGTACTACACAGCATATATATAGTAGGATACGGTAGAGTTATACTACACAGCATATATATAGTAGGATACGGTAGAGTTATACTACACAGCATATATATAGTAGGATACGGTAGAGTTATACTACACAGCATATATATAGTAGGATACGGTAGAGTTATACTACACAGCATATATATAGTAGGATACGGTAGAGTTATACTACACAGCATATATATAGTAGGATACGGTACTACACAGCATATATATAGTAGGATACGGTAGAGTTATACTACACAGCATATATATAGTAGGATACGGTACTACACAGCATATATATAGTAGGATACGGTAGAGTTATACTACACAGCATATATATAGTAGGATACGGTAGAGTTATACTACACAGCATATATATAGTAGGATACGGTACTACACAGCATATATATAGTAGGATACGGTAGAGTTATACTACACAGCATATATATAGTAGGATACGGTAGAGTTATACTACACAGCATATATATAGTAGGATACGGTACTACACAGCATATATATAGTAGGATACGGTACTACACAGCATATATATAGTAGGATACGGTAGTTATACTACACAGCATATATATAGTAGGATACGGTAGAGTTATACTACACAGCATATATATAGTAGGATACGGTAGAGTTATACTACACAGCATATATATAGTAGGATACGGTAGAGTTATACTACACAGCATATATATAGTAGGATACGGTAGAGTTATACTACACAGCATATATATAGTAGGATACGGTAGAGTATACTACACAGCATATATATAGTAGGATACGGTAGAGTTATACTACACAGCATATATATAGTAGGATACGGTAGAGTTATACTACACAGCATATATATAGTAGGATACGGTAGAGTTATACTACACAGCATATATATAGTAGGATACGGTACTACACAGCATATATATAGTAGGATACGGTAGAGTTATACTACACAGCATATATATAGTAGGATACGGTAGAGTTATACTACACAGCATATATATAGTAGGATACGGTAGAGTTATACTACACAGCATATATATAGTAGGATACGGTAGAGTTATACTACACAGCATATATATAGTAGGATACGGTAGAGTTATACTACACAGCATATATATAGTAGGATACGGTAGAGTTATACTACACAGCATATATATAGTAGGATACGGTAGAGTTATACTACACAGCATATATATAGTAGGATACGGTAGAGTTATACTACACAGCATATATATAGTAGGATACGGTAGAGTTATACTACACAGCATATATATAGTAGGATACGGTAGTTATACTACACAGCATATATATAGTAGGATACGGTACTACACAGCATATATATAGTAGGATACGGTAGAGTTATACTACACAGCATATATATAGTAGGATACGGTAGTTATACTACACAGCATATATATAGTAGGATACGGTACTACACAGCATATATATAGTAGGATACGGTAGAGTTATACTACACAGCATATATATAGTAGGATACGGTAGGTTATACTACACAGCATATATATAGTAGGATACGGTAGAGTTATACTACACAGCATATATATAGTAGGATACGGTACTACACAGCATATATATAGTAGGATACGGTACTACACAGCATATATATAGTAGGATACGGTAGAGTTATACTACACAGCATATATATAGTAGGATACGGTAGAGTTATACTACACAGCATATATATAGTAGGATACGGTAGAGTTATACTACACAGCATATATATAGTAGGATACGGTAGAGATATACTACACAGCATATATATAGTAGGATACGGTAGTATACTACACAGCATATATATAGTAGGATACGGTAGAGTTATACTACACAGCATATATATAGTAGGATACGGTAGAGTTATACTACACAGCATATATATAGTAGGATACGGTAGAGTTATACTACACAGCATATATATAGTAGGATACGGTAGAGTTATACTACACAGCATATATATAGTAGGATACGGTACTACACAGCATATATATAGTAGGATACGGTAGAGTTATACTACACAGCATATATATAGTAGGATACGGTAGAGTTATACTACACAGCATATATATAGTAGGATACGGTAGAGTTATACTACACAGCATATATATAGTAGGATACGGTAGAGTATACTACACAGCATATATATAGTAGGATACGGTACTACACAGCATATATATAGTAGGATACGGTAGAGTTATACTACACAGCATATATATAGTAGGATACGGTACTACACAGCATATATATAGTAGGATACGGTAGAGTTATACTACACAGCATATATATAGTAGGATACGGTAGAGTTATACTACACAGCATATATATAGTAGGATACGGTAGAGTTATACTACACAGCATATATATAGTAGGATACGGTACTACACAGCATATATATAGTAGGATACGGTAGAGTTATACTACACAGCATATATATAGTAGGATACGGTAGAGTTATACTACACAGCATATATATAGTAGGATACGGTAGAGTTATACTACACAGCATATATATAGTAGGATACGGTAGAGTTATACTACACAGCATATATATAGTAGGATACGGTACTACACAGCATATATATAGTAGGATACGGTAGAGTTATACTACACAGCATATATATAGTAGGATACGGTAGTTATACTACACAGCATATATATAGTAGGATACGGTACTACACAGCATATATATAGTAGGATACGGTACTACACAGCATATATATAGTAGGATACGGTAGAGTTATACTACACAGCATATATATAGTAGGATACGGTAGAGTATACTACACAGCATATATATAGTAGGATACGGTAGAGTTATACTACACAGCATATATATAGTAGGATACGGTAGAGTTATACTACACAGCATATATATAGTAGGATACGGTAGAGTTATACTACACAGCATATATATAGTAGGATACGGTAGAGTTATACTACACAGCATATATATAGTAGGATACGGTACTACACAGCATATATATAGTAGGATACGGTACTACACAGCATATATATAGTAGGATACGGTAGAGTTATACTACACAGCATATATATAGTAGGATACGGTAGAGTTATACTACACAGCATATATATAGTAGGATACGGTAGAGTTATACTACACAGCATATATATAGTAGGATACGGTACTACACAGCATATATATAGTAGGATACGGTAGAGTATACTACACAGCATATATATAGTAGGATACGGTAGAGTTATACTACACAGCATATATATAGTAGGATACGGTACTACACAGCATATATATAGTAGGATACGGTAGAGTTATACTACACAGCATATATATAGTAGGATACGGTAGAGTTATACTACACAGCATATATATAGTAGGATACGGTAGAGTTATACTACACAGCATATATATAGTAGGATACGGTAGAGTTATACTACACAGCATATATATAGTAGGATACGGTACTACACAGCATATATATAGTAGGATACGGTAGAGTTATACTACACAGCATATATATAGTAGGATACGGTAGAGTTATACTACACAGCATATATATAGTAGGATACGGTAGAGTTATACTACACAGCATATATATAGTAGGATACGGTAGAGTTATACTACACAGCATATATATAGTAGGATACGGTACTACACAGCATATATATAGTAGGATACGGTAGAGTTATACTACACAGCATATATATAGTAGGATACGGTACTACACAGCATATATATAGTAGGATACGGTAGAGTTATACTACACAGCATATATATAGTAGGATACGGTAGAGTTATACTACACAGCATATATATAGTAGGATACGGTAGAGTTATACTACACAGCATATATATAGTAGGATACGGTACTACACAGCATATATATAGTAGGATACGGTAGAGTTATACTACACAGCATATATATAGTAGGATACGGTAGAGTTATACTACACAGCATATATATAGTAGGATACGGTAGAGTTATACTACACAGCATATATATAGTAGGATACGGTAGAGTTATACTACACAGCATATATATAGTAGGATACGGTACTACACAGCATATATATAGTAGGATACGGTAGAGTTATACTACACAGCATATATATAGTAGGATACGGTAGAGTTATACTACACAGCATATATATAGTAGGATACGGTACTACACAGCATATATATAGTAGGATACGGTACTACACAGCATATATATAGTAGGATACGGTAGAGTTATACTACACAGCATATATATAGTAGGATACGGTAGAGTTATACTACACAGCATATATATAGTAGGATACGGTAGAGTTATACTACACAGCATATATATAGTAGGATACGGTAGAGTTATACTACACAGCATATATATAGTAGGATACGGTAGAGTTATACTACACAGCATATATATAGTAGGATACGGTAGAGTTATACTACACAGCATATATATAGTAGGATACGGTACTACACAGCATATATATAGTAGGATACGGTACTACACAGCATATATATAGTAGGATACGGTAGAGTTATACTACACAGCATATATATAGTAGGATACGGTAGAGTTATACTACACAGCATATATATAGTAGGATACGGTAGAGTTATACTACACAGCATATATATAGTAGGATACGGTACTACACAGCATATATATAGTAGGATACGGTAGAGTATACTACACAGCATATATATAGTAGGATACGGTAGAGTTATACTACACAGCATATATATAGTAGGATACGGTACTACACAGCATATATATAGTAGGATACGGTAGAGTTATACTACACAGCATATATATAGTAGGATACGGTAGAGTTATACTACACAGCATATATATAGTAGGATACGGTAGAGTTATACTACACAGCATATATATAGTAGGATACGGTAGAGTTATACTACACAGCATATATATAGTAGGATACGGTACTACACAGCATATATATAGTAGGATACGGTAGAGTTATACTACACAGCATATATATAGTAGGATACGGTAGAGTTATACTACACAGCATATATATAGTAGGATACGGTAGATTATACTACACAGCATATATATAGTAGGATACGGTAGAGTTATACTACACAGCATATATATAGTAGGATACGGTAGAGTTATACTACACAGCATATATATAGTAGGATACGGTAGAGTTATACTACACAGCATATATATAGTAGGATACGGTAGAGTTATACTACACAGCATATATATAGTAGGATACGGTACTACACAGCATATATATAGTAGGATACGGTAGAGTATACTACACAGCATATATATAGTAGTATACGGTAGAGTTATACTACACAGCATATATATAGTAGGATACGGTAGAGTTATACTACACAGCATATATATAGTAGGATACGGTAGAGTTATACTACACAGCATATATATAGTAGGATACGGTAGAGTTATACTACACAGCATATATATAGTAGGATACGGTACTACACAGCATATATATAGTAGGATACGGTAGAGTTATACTACACAGCATATATATAGTAGGATACGGTACTACACAGCATATATATAGTAGGATACGGTAGAGTTATACTACACAGCATATATATAGTAGGATACGGTAGAGTTATACTACACAGCATATATATAGTAGGATACGGTACTACACAGCATATATATAGTAGGATACGGTACTACACAGCATATATATAGTAGGATACGGTAGAGTTATACTACACAGCATATATATAGTAGGATACGGTAGAGTTATACTACACAGCATATATATAGTAGGATACGGTAGAGTTATACTACACAGCATATATATAGTAGGATACGGTACTACACAGCATATATATAGTAGGATACGGTAGAGTTATACTACACAGCATATATATAGTAGGATACGGTAGAGTTATACTACACAGCATATATATAGTAGGATACGGTAGAGTTATACTACACAGCATATATATAGTAGGATACGGTAGAGTTATACTACACAGCATATATATAGTAGGATACGGTACTACACAGCATATATATAGTAGGATACGGTAGAGTTATACTACACAGCATATATATAGTAGGATACGGTAGAGTTATACTACACAGCATATATATAGTAGGATACGGTACTACACAGCATATATATAGTAGGATACGGTAGAGTTATACTACACAGCATATATATAGTAGGATACGGTAGAGTTATACTACACAGCATATATATAGTAGGATACGGTACTACACAGCATATATATAGTAGGATACGGTAGAGTTATACTACACAGCATATATATAGTAGGATACGGTACTACACAGCATATATATAGTAGGATACGGTAGAGTTATACTACACAGCATATATATAGTAGGATACGGTAGAGTTATACTACACAGCATATATATAGTAGGATACGGTAGTTACTACACAGCATATATATAGTAGGATACGGTACTACACAGCATATATATAGTAGGATACGGTAGAGTTATACTACACAGCATATATATAGTAGGATACGGTAGAGTTATACTACACAGCATATATATAGTAGGATACGGTAGAGTTATACTACACAGCATATATATAGTAGGATACGGTACTACACAGCATATATATAGTAGGATACGGTAGTTATACTACACAGCATATATATAGTAGGATACGGTAGAGTTATACTACACAGCATATATATAGTAGGATACGGTAGAGATATACTACACAGCATATATATAGTAGGATACGGTAGAGTTATACTACACAGCATATATATAGTAGGATACGGAGTTATACTACACAGCATATATATAGTAGGATACGGTAGAGTTATACTACACAGCATATATATAGTAGGATACGGTAGAGTTATACTACACAGCATATATATAGTAGGATACGGTAGAGTTATACTACACAGCATATATATAGTAGGATACGGTAGAGTTATACTACACAGCATATATATAGTAGGATACGGTACTACACAGCATATATATAGTAGGATACGGTAGAGTTATACTACACAGCATATATATAGTAGGATACGGTAGAGTTATACTACACAGCATATATATAGTAGGATACGGTACTACACAGCATATATATAGTAGGATACGGTACTACACAGCATATATATAGTAGGATACGGTAGAGTTATACTACACAGCATATATATAGTAGGATACGGTAGAGTTATACTACACAGCATATATATAGTAGGATACGGTAGGTTATACTACACAGCATATATATAGTAGGATACGGTAGAGTTATACTACACAGCATATATATAGTAGGATACGGTAGAGTTATACTACACAGCATATATATAGTAGGATACGGTACTACACAGCATATATATAGTAGGATACGGTACTACACAGCATATATATAGTAGGATACGGTAGAGTTATACTACACAGCATATATATAGTAGGATACGGTAGAGTTATACTACACAGCATATATATAGTAGGATACGGTAGAGTTATACTACACAGCATATATATAGTAGGATACGGTAGAGTTATACTACACAGCATATATATAGTAGGATACGGTACTACACAGCATATATATAGTAGGATACGGTACTACACAGCATATATATAGTAGGATACGGTAGAGTTATACTACACAGCATATATATAGTAGGATACGGTACTACACAGCATATATATAGTAGGATACGGTAGAGTTATACTACACAGCATATATATAGTAGGATACGGTAGAGTTATACTACACAGCATATATATAGTAGGATACGGTAGAGTTATACTACACAGCATATATATAGTAGGATACGGTAGAGTTATACTACACAGCATATATATAGTAGGATACGGTAGTTATACTACACAGCATATATATAGTAGGATACGGTAGAGTTATACTACACAGCATATATATAGTAGGATACGGTAGAGTTATACTACACAGCATATATATAGTAGGATACGGTACTACACAGCATATATATAGTAGGATACGGTAGAGTTATACTACACAGCATATATATAGTAGGATACGGTACTACACAGCATATATATAGTAGGATACGGTAGAGTTATACTACACAGCATATATATAGTAGGATACGGTAGTTATACTACACAGCATATATATAGTAGGATACGGTACTACACAGCATATATATAGTAGGATACGGTAGAGTTATACTACACAGCATATATATAGTAGGATACGGTAGAGTTATACTACACAGCATATATATAGTAGGATACGGTAGAGTTATACTACACAGCATATATATAGTAGGATACGGTAGAGTTATACTACACAGCATATATATAGTAGGATACGGTAGAGTTATACTACACAGCATATATATAGTAGGATACGGTACTACACAGCATATATATAGTAGGATACGGTAGAGTTATACTACACAGCATATATATAGTAGGATACGGTAGAGTTATACTACACAGCATATATATAGTAGGATACGGTAGAGTTATACTACACAGCATATATATAGTAGGATACGGTAGTTATACTACACAGCATATATATAGTAGGATACGGTAGAGTTATACTACACAGCATATATATAGTAGGATACGGTAGAGTTATACTACACAGCATATATATAGTAGGATACGGTAGTTATACTACACAGCATATATATAGTAGGATACGGTAGAGTTATACTACACAGCATATATATAGTAGGATACGGTAGAGTTATACTACACAGCATATATATAGTAGGATACGGTACTACACAGCATATATATAGTAGGATACGGTAGAGTTATACTACACAGCATATATATAGTAGGATACGGTAGAGTTATACTACACAGCATATATATAGTAGGATACGGTAGAGTTATACTACACAGCATATATATAGTAGGATACGGTAGAGATATACTACACAGCATATATATAGTAGGATACGGTACTACACAGCATATATATAGTAGGATACGGTAGAGTTATACTACACAGCATATATATAGTAGGATACGGTACTACACAGCATATATATAGTAGGATACGGTAGAGTTATACTACACAGCATATATATAGTAGGATACGGTAGAGTTATACTACACAGCATATATATAGTAGGATACGGTAGAGTTATACTACACAGCATATATATAGTAGGATACGGTAGAGTTATACTACACAGCATATATATAGTAGGATACGGTACTACACAGCATATATATAGTAGGATACGGTAGAGTTATACTACACAGCATATATATAGTAGGATACGGTAGAGTTATACTACACAGCATATATATAGTAGGATACGGTAGAGTATACTACACAGCATATATATAGTAGGATACGGTACTACACAGCATATATATAGTAGGATACGGTAGAGTTATACTACACAGCATATATATAGTAGGATACGGTAGAGTTATACTACACAGCATATATATAGTAGGATACGGTAGAGTTATACTACACAGCATATATATAGTAGGATACGGTAGAGTTATACTACACAGCATATATATAGTAGGATACGGTAGAGTTATACTACACAGCATATATATAGTAGGATACGGTAGAGTTATACTACACAGCATATATATAGTAGGATACGGTAGAGTTATACTACACAGCATATATATAGTAGGATACGGTACTACACAGCATATATATAGTAGGATACGGTACTACACAGCATATATATAGTAGGATACGGTAGAGTTATACTACACAGCATATATATAGTAGGATACGGTACTACACAGCATATATATAGTAGGATACGGTAGAGTTATACTACACAGCATATATATAGTAGGATACGGTAGAGTTATACTACACAGCATATATATAGTAGGATACGGTAGAGTTATACTACACAGCATATATATAGTAGGATACGGTAGAGTTATACTACACAGCATATATATAGTAGGATACGGTAGAGTTATACTACACAGCATATATATAGTAGGATACGGTAGAGTTATACTACACAGCATATATATAGTAGGATACGGTACTACACAGCATATATATAGTAGGATACGGTACTACACAGCATATATATAGTAGGATACGGTACTACACAGCATATATATAGTAGGATACGGTAGAGTTATACTACACAGCATATATATAGTAGGATACGGTAGAGTTATACTACACAGCATATATATAGTAGGATACGGTACTACACAGCATATATATAGTAGGATACGGTACTACACAGCATATATATAGTAGGATACGGTAGAGTTATACTACACAGCATATATATAGTAGGATACGGTAGAGTATACTACACAGCATATATATAGTAGGATACGGTAGAGTTATACTACACAGCATATATATAGTAGGATACGGTACTACACAGCATATATATAGTAGGATACGGTACTACACAGCATATATATAGTAGGATACGGTACTACACAGCATATATATAGTAGGATACGGTAGAGTTATACTACACAGCATATATATAGTAGGATACGGTAGAGTTATACTACACAGCATATATATAGTAGGATACGGTAGAGTTATACTACACAGCATATATATAGTAGGATACGGTACTACACAGCATATATATAGTAGGATACGGTAGAGTTATACTACACAGCATATATATAGTAGGATACGGTACTACACAGCATATATATAGTAGGATACGGTAGAGTTATACTACACAGCATATATATAGTAGGATACGGTACTACACAGCATATATATAGTAGGATACGGTACTACACAGCATATATATAGTAGGATACGGTAGAGTTATACTACACAGCATATATATAGTAGGATACGGTAGAGTTATACTACACAGCATATATATAGTAGGATACGGTAGAGTTATACTACACAGCATATATATAGTAGGATACGGTACTACACAGCATATATATAGTAGGATACGGTAGAGTTATACTACACAGCATATATATAGTAGGATACGGTAGAGTTATACTACACAGCATATATATAGTAGGATACGGTAGAGTTATACTACACAGCATATATATAGTAGGATACGGTAGAGTTATACTACACAGCATATATATAGTAGGATACGGTAGAGTTATACTACACAGCATATATATAGTAGGATACGGTAGAGTTATACTACACAGCATATATATAGTAGGATACGGTACTACACAGCATATATATAGTAGGATACGGTAGAGTTATACTACACAGCATATATATAGTAGGATACGGTAGAGTTATACTACACAGCATATATATAGTAGGATACGGTAGAGTTATACTACACAGCATATATATAGTAGGATACGGTAGAGTTATACTACACAGCATATATATAGTAGGATACGGTAGAGTTATACTACACAGCATATATATAGTAGGATACGGTAGAGTTATACTACACAGCATATATATAGTAGGATACGGTAGAGTTATACTACACAGCATATATATAGTAGGATACGGTAGAGTTATACTACACAGCATATATATAGTAGGATACGGTAGAGTTATACTACACAGCATATATATAGTAGGATACGGTACTACACAGCATATATATAGTAGGATACGGTACTACACAGCATATATATAGTAGGATACGGTAGTACACAGCATATATATAGTAGGATACGGTAGAGTTATACTACACAGCATATATATAGTAGGATATGGTAGAGTTATACTACACAGCATATATATAGTAGGATACGGTACTACACAGCATATATAGTAGGATACGGTAGAGTTATACTACACAGCATATATATAGTAGGATACGGTAGAGTTATACTACACAGCATATATATAGTAGGATACGGTAGAGTTATACTACACAGCATATATATAGTAGGATACGGTACTACACAGCATATATATAGTAGGATACGGTAGAGTTATACTACACAGCATATATATAGTAGGATACGGTAGAGATATACTACACAGCATATATATAGTAGGATACGGTAGAGTTATACTACACAGCATATATATAGTAGGATACGTTACTACACAGCATATATATAGTAGGATACGGTAGAGTTATACTACACAGCATATATATAGTAGGATACGGTAGAGTTATACTACACAGCATATATATAGTAGGATACGGTACTACACAGCATATATATAGTAGGATACGGTACTACACAGCATATATATAGTAGGATACGGTACTACACAGCATATATATAGTAGGATACGGTACTACACAGCATATATATAGTAGGATACGGTACTACACAGCATATATATAGTAGGATACGGTAGAGTTATACTACACAGCATATATATAGTAGGATACGGTAGAGTTATACTACACAGCATATATATAGTAGGATACGGTAGAGTTATACTACACAGCATATATATAGTAGGATACGGTAGAGTTATACTACACAGCATATATATAGTAGGATACGGTAGAGTTATACTACACAGCATATATATAGTAGGATACGGTACTACACAGCATATATATAGTAGGATACGGTAGAGTTATACTACACAGCATATATATAGTAGGATACGGTAGAGTTATACTACACAGCATATATATAGTAGGATACGGTACTACACAGCATATATATAGTAGGATACGGTAGAGTTATACTACACAGCATATATATAGTAGGATACGGTAGTACACAGCATATATATAGTAGGATACGGTAGAGTTATACTACACAGCATATATATAGTAGGATACGGTAGAGTTATACTACACAGCATATATATAGTAGGATACGGTAGATATACTACACAGCATATATATAGTAGGATACGGTAGAGTTATACTACACAGCATATATATAGTAGGATACGGTAGAGTTATACTACACAGCATATATATAGTAGGATACGGTAGAGAACTACACAGCATATATATAGTAGGATACGGTAGAGTTATACTACACAGCATATATATAGTAGGATACGGTACTACACAGCATATATATAGTAGGATACGGTAGAGTTATACTACACAGCATATATATAGTAGGATACGGTAGAGTTATACTACACAGCATATATATAGTAGGATACGGTAGAGTTACTACACAGCATATATATAGTAGGATACGGTACTACACAGCATATATATAGTAGGATACGGTAGAGTTATACTACACAGCATATATATAGTAGGATACGGTAGAGTTATACTACACAGCATATATATAGTAGGATACGGGTACTACACAGCATATATATAGTAGGATACGGTAGAGTTATACTACACAGCATATATATAGTAGGATACGGTACTACACAGCATATATATAGTAGGATACGGTAGAGTTATACTACACAGCATATATATAGTAGGATACGGTAGAGTTATACTACACAGCATATATATAGTAGGATACGGTAGAGTTATACTACACAGCATATATATAGTAGGATACGGTAGAGTTATACTACACAGCATATATATAGTAGGATACGGTAGAGTTATACTACACAGCATATATATAGTAGGATACGGTACTACACAGCATATATATAGTAGGATACGGTAGAGTTATACTACACAGCATATATATAGTAGGATACGGTAGAGATATACTACACAGCATATATATAGTAGGATACGGTACTACACAGCATATATATAGTAGGATACGGTACTACACAGCATATATATAGTAGGATACGGTAGAGATATACTACACAGCATATATATAGTAGGATACGGTACTACACAGCATATATATAGTAGGATACGGTAGAGTTATACTACACAGCATATATATAGTAGGATACGGTACTACACAGCATATATATAGTAGGATACGGTAGAGTTATACTACACAGCATATATATAGTAGGATACGGTACTACACAGCATATATATAGTAGGATACGGTAGAGTTATACTACACAGCATATATATAGTAGGATACGGTAGAGTTATACTACACAGCATATATATAGTAGGATACGGTAGAGTTATACTACACAGCATATATATAGTAGGATACGGTACTACACAGCATATATATAGTAGGATACGGTAGAGATATACTACACAGCATATATATAGTAGGATACGGTACTACACAGCATATATATATAGTAGGATACGGTACTACACAGCATATATATATAGTACGATACGGTACTACACAGCATATATATAGTAGGATACGGTAGAGATATACTACACAGCATATATATAGTAGGATACGGTACTACACAGCATATATATAGTAGGATACGGTACTACACAGCATATATATATAGTAGGATACGGTAGAGTTATACTACACAGCATATATATAGTAGGATACGGTAGTTAAACTACACAGCATATATATAGTAGGATACGGTACTACACAGCATATATATAGTAGGATACGGTAGAGTTATACTACACAGCATATATATAGTAGGATACGGTACTACACAGCATATATATAGTAGGATACGGTACTACACAGCATATATATAGTAGGATACGGTACTACACAGCATATATATAGTAGGATACGGTAGAGATATACTACACAGTATATATATAGTAGGATACGGTACTACACAGCATATATATAGTAGGATACGGTACTACATTACATTTACATTACATTTAAGTCATTTAGCAGACGCTCTTATCCAGAGCGACTTACAAATTGGTGCATTCACCTAATGACATCCAGTGGAACAGCCACTTTACAATAGTGCATCTAGATCTTTTAAGGGGGGGGGGGGGGCAGAAGGATTGCTTTATCTTTATACTACACAGCATATATATAGTAGGATACGGTAGAGTTATACTACACAGCATATATATAGTAGGATACGGTACTACACAGCATATATATAGTAGGATACGGTAGAGATATACTACACAGCATATATATAGTAGGATACGGTAGAGTTATACTACACAGCATATATATAGTAGGATACGGTAGAGTTATACTACACAGCATATATATAGTAGGATACGGTAGAGTTATACTACACAGCATATATATAGTAGGATACGGTAGAGTTATACTACACAGCATATATATAGTAGGATACGGTAGAGTTATACTACACAGCATATATATAGTAGGATACGGTAGAGTTATACTACACAGCATATATATAGTAGGATACGGTAGAGTTATACTACACAGCATATATATAGTAGGATACGGTAGAGTTATACTACACAGCATATATATAGTAGGATACGGTAGTTATACTACACAGCATATATATAGTAGGATACGGTACTACACAGCATATATATAGTAGGATACGGTACTACACAGCATATATATAGTAGGATACGGTACTACACAGCATATATATAGTAGGATACGGTAGAGTTATACTACACAGCATATATATAGTAGGATACGGTAGAGTTATACTACACAGCATATATATAGTAGGATACGGTAGAGTTATACTACACAGCATATATATAGTAGGATACGGTAGAGTTATACTACACAGCATATATATAGTAGGATACGGTAGAGTTATACTACACAGCATATATATAGTAGGATACGGTAGAGTTATACTACACAGCATATATATAGTAAGATACGGTACTCCACAGCATATATATAGTAAGATACGGTACTACACAGCATATATATAGTAGGATACGGTACTACACAGCATATATATAGTAGGATACGGTACTACACAGCATATATATAGTAGGATACGGTAGAGTTATACTACACAGCATATATATAGTAGGATACGGTAGAGTTATACTACACAGCATATATATAGTAGGATATGGTACTACACAGCATATATATAGTAGGATACGGTAGAGATATACACTCTACTCAATGCATGGTCAATGAGCGCTGATGAAGATTTAATCAAAGTGCTTTACAGTGGCTTGGGAACACAATTACATTCAGAGGGAGGATAATAATTAGCGGGAACACCTTTTGATGTTGCCAGATTGACTTCAGATGAAGAATAACATTAACTAGCGAGCTAAGATTCAGCGGAGGCCACCAGATCTTAGCTAGCTAACGTTAGCATTGCTAGCTATTTTTTGACAAACTTTGCTAGCTGATGACAAGATTGCCACCTTGTCTGAAGTAAATTTGGTAACATGATTATGCTGGCAAAGTAGTGTCCTACTAAATATTTGACTACTTGACCAAAGTCATTGTATTTCCAGGCACTACAGTGTAATTTAGACTAAACAGTAGTTGGCCTCCGTCCAGAATGACTGGGTTTCACACCCCTTAAAGGGCACCACTACGGCTCGGCCAGGGCGGCTTGACAACGATCATAACAACGGCATGATGCGACCGAGTGATGGGAGGTGCAACCTACGACTATGGCAGAAGAAGTTACAAAATAGGTCATGTAACAGTATAACTTTAAACCGTCCCCTCGCCCCGACACGGGCGCGAACCAGGGACCCTCTGCACACATCGACAACAGTCACCCACGAAGCGTCGTTACCCATCACTCCACAAAATGTCTATCAAAATGTCGCGGCCCTTGCAGAGCAAAGGGGAAACCCTACTTCAGGTCTCAGAGCAAGTGACGTAACTGATTGAAATGCTATTAGCGCGTACCCGCTAACTAGCTAGCCATTTCACATCCGTTACAGAGAAGGATATCTAAAAAAGCCCAGTCTCAATAGTGTAAATAAAGCATAACAGCATTGAAAAGTGATCGCAGAGACAATGGAAGGCTGCAGTACACGTCGACTGACAGTAGCTTGTGTCTTTATTGGTCCAGTACAACGTAAAACGCTTCTACTGACCTTTTCTTACCGTCACAGAACCCTGACAGAACACAACAGACCCTCCCTCTCTGATGGACGGACCAGAGTTCTGATCTGTGAACTGTGAGGCGGATATCTGTAACATTTCATTGGATCCCGTCTCCAACTTCCATCAGCAGAAAACAGCTTTGTTACAGAGAACAAAGATAGTACATGAATAAATAGAGAAGAGATGTGGCTGAACAACGATACAGCAGCTTACAAACATATTCTTTATCATCGAGCATCAGCGTGGAGATAGACCTGGTTCCATATTCTTTATCATCGAGCATCAGCGTGGAGATAGACCTGGTTCCATACTCTTTATCATCGAGCATCAGCGTGGAGATAGACCTGGTTCCATACTCTTTATCATCGAGCATCAGAGCGGAGATAGACATGGTTCCATACTCTTTATCATCGAGCATCAGAGCGGAGATAGACATGGTTCCATACTCTTTATCATCGAGCATCAGAGCGGAGATAGACATGGTTCCATACTCTTTATCATCGAGCATCAGAGCGGAGATAGACATGGTTCCATACTCTTTATCATCGAGCATCAGCGTGGAGATAGACATGGTTCCATACTCTTTATCATGGAGCATCAGAGCGGAGATAGACCTGGTTCCATACTCTTTATCATCGAGCATCAGAGCGGAGATAGACCTGGTTCCATACTCTTTATCATCGAGCATCAGAGCGGAGATAGACCTGGTTCCATACTCTTTATCATCGAGAATCAGCGTGGAGATAGACCTGGTTCCATACTCTTTATCATCGAGCATCAGCGTGGAGATAGACCTGGTTCCATACTCTTTATCATCGAGCATCAGCGTGGAGATAGACCTGGTTCCATACTCTTTATCATCGAGCATCAGAGTGGAGATAGACATGGTTCCATACTCTTTATCATCGAGCATCAGCGTGGAGATAGACATGGTTCCATACTCTTTATCATCGAGCATCAGAGTGGAGATAGACCTGGTTCCATACTCTTTATCATCGAGCATCAGCGTGGAGATAGACCTGGTTCAATACTCTTTATCATCGAGCATCAGCGTGGAGATAGACCTGGTTCCATACTCTTTATCATCGAGCATCAGAGTGGAGATAGACCTGGTTCCATACTCTTTATCATCGAGCATCAGAGCGGAGATAGACCTGGTTCCATACTCTTTATCATCGAGCATCAGCGTGGAGATAGACCTGGTTCCATACTCTTTATCATCGAGCATCAGCGTGGAGATAGACCTGGTTCCATACTCTTTATCATCGAGCATCAGCGTGGAGATAGACCTGGTTCCATACTCTTTATCATCGAGCATCAGAGTGGAGATAGACATGGTTCCATACTCTTTATCATCGAGCATCAGAGTGGAGATAGACCTGGTTCCATACTCTTTATCATCGAGCATCAGCGTGGAGATAGACCTGGTTCCATACTCTTTATCATCGAGCATCAGCGTGGAGATAGACCTGGTTCCATACTCTTTATCATCGAGCATCAGAGTGGAGATAGACATGGTTCCATATGATAGCTCCCAGTCAGTTAAGCCTTGGTATCTGTCATGTTCCTGTAAGGTTGGAAAGGCTGTCGGAGGACTGGACGGAAGAATCGCTCTCTCGTCCTGCGTCCCACCTCCCCTCCACCGCCCCGGGGAAGCTAGCTAGCTATGCAGCAGACTGTGCCATCAGTCACACATCATGATGAAACCCTCGTCAACGTGTCAACTCAATTTACCCCTCTAATGAGAGCTGTCTCTCTCTCTCTCTGCCTCTCCCTCTGTATCTCTCTGATGAGAGCTGTCTGTCTGTCTGTCTGTCTGTCTGTCTGTCTGTCTGTCTCTCTCCCTCTGTCCCTCTCCCTCTGTCCCTCTCCCTCTGTCCCTCTCCCTCTGTCCCTCTCCCTCTGTCCCTCTCCCTCTGTCCCTCTCCCTCTGTCCCTCTCCCTCTGTCCCTCTCCCTCTGTCCCTCTCCCTCTGTCCCTCTCCCTCTGTCCCTCTCCCTCTGTCCCTCTCCCTCTGTCCCTCTCCCTCTGTCCCTCTCCCTCTGTCCCTCTCCCTCTGTCCCTCTCCCTCTGTCCCTCTCCCTCCGTCCCTCTCCCTCCGTCCCTCTCCCTCCGTCCCTCTCCCTCCGTCTCTCTCCCTCCGTCCCTCTCCCTCCGTCCCTCTCCCTCCGTCTCTCTCCCTCCGTCTCTCTCCCTCCGTCTCTCTCCCTCCGTCTCTCTCCCTCCGTCTCTCTCCCTCCGTCTCTCTCTCTCCGTCTCTCTCTCCGTCTCTCCGTCTCTCCGTCTGTCTCTCTCTCTCTCTCTCTCTCCCTCTCCGTCTCTCTCTCTCCGTCTCTCTCTCTCCGTCTCTCTCTCTCCGTCTCTCTCTCTCCGTCTCTCTCTCTCCGTCTCTCTCTCTCCGTCTCTCTCTCTCCGTCTCTCTCTCTCCGTCTCTCTCTCCGTCTCTCCGTCTGTCTCTCTCTCTCTCTCTCTCTCCCTCTCCGTCTCTCTCTCTCCGTCTCTCTCTCTCCGTCTCTCTCTCTCCGTCTCTCTCTCTCCGTCTCTCTCTCTCCGTCTCTCTCTCTCCGTCTCTCTCTCTCCGTCTCTCTCTCTCCGTCTCTCTCTCTCCGTCTCTCTCTCTCTGTCTCTCTCTCCGTCTCTCTCTCCGTCTCTCTCTCCGTCTCTCTCTCCGTCTGTGTCCGTCTGTCTCTCTCTCTCCCTCTGTCTGTCTCTCTCCCTCTGTCTGTCTCTCTCCCTCTGTCTGTCTCTCTCTCTCTCCCTCTGTCTGTCTCTCCCTCTGTCTGTCTCTCTCTCTCTCCCTCTGTCTGTCTCTCTCTCTCTCCCTCTGTCTGTCTCTCTCTCTCTCCCTCTGTCTGTCTCTCTCTCTCTCCCTCTGTCTGTCTCTCTCCCTCTGTCTCTCTCTCCCTCTGTCTCTCTCTCTCTCTCTCCCTCTGTCTCTCTCTCTCTCTCTCCCTCTGTCTCTCTCTCTCTCTCTCCCTCTGTCTCTCTCTCTCTCCCTCTGTCTCTCTCTCTCTCCCTCTGTCTCTCTCTCTCTCCCTCTGTCTCTCTCTCTCTCCCTCTGTCTCTCTCTCTCTCCCTCTGTCTCTCTCTCTCTCCCTCTGTCTCTCTCTCTCCCTCTGTCTCTCTCTCTCTCCCTCTGTCTCTCTCTCTCTCCCTCTGTCTCTCTCTCTCTCCCTCTGTCTCTCTCTCCCTCTGTCTCTCTCTCCCTCTGTCTCTCTCTCCCTATGTCTCTCTCTCCCTCTGTCTCTCTCTCTCTCCCTCTGTCTCTCTCTCTCTCCCTCTGTCTCTCTCTCTCTCCCTCTGTCTCTCTCTCTCTCCCTCTGTCTCTCTCTCCCTCTGTCTCTCTCTCCCTCTGTCTCTCTCTCCCTCTGTCTCTCTCTCCCTATGTCTCTCTCTCCCTCTGTCTCTCTCTCCCTCTGTCTCTCTCTCCCTCTGTCTCTCTCTCCCTCTGTCTCTCACATTTTTAGAATGGGTGTTTTCAACAGAGATAAATATGTTTCTTTATATGTTTTTCTATCCTAGAGTTCAGATTGGGCCTGAAGACACCTTTTCATATATAAAGTATTTGGCTGTAATAAGTCCTTAATAAATGGTTATCTATTGTGCTTCTATTCCATTGAGAGGAATCAGAGCACAACCTCCCACATGAACGACCTGAGAGAATGGCTAGATGGATCACGAAGATGTACTGGTTACAGAGTTACTCCTGTAGACCCCCCCCCCCCCCAACAGGACATGATGTACTGGTTACAGAGTTACTCCTGTAGACCCCCCCCCCCCCCCCCAACAGGACATGATGTACTGGTTACAGAATTACTCCTGTAGACCCCCCCCCCCCCCCCCCAACAGGACATGATGTACTGGTTACAGAGTTACTCCTGTAGACCCCCCCCCCCCCAACAGAACTATCACTACCTCAATGAAATAGAAACCTCATTCAAATAACGTTCCTTTTGTAAATTATTCCCAATATGACAAAGCATTCAACCAGAAGAATACGCTACAGCATGATGGCTACATGTCCCCACTCTCTAGTCACTGATGTTACTATTTCTATCTACATGTCTGTTAGGTTGTGCAGTATGAGGCATCCAGCCAACACCTGTCATGTTGCTCTATTGAGCAGGAAGGGTTAGGTAGTAGGTAGCAGGAAGGGTTAGGTAGTAGGTAGCAGGAAGGGTTAGGTAGTAGGTAACAGGAAGGGTTAGGTAGTAGGTAACAGGAAGGGTTAGGTAGTAGGTAACAGGAAGGGTTAGGTAGTAGGTAACAGAAAGGGTTAGGTAGTAGGTAGCAGGAAGGGTTAGGTAGTAGGTAACAGGAAGGGTTAGGTAGTAGGTAACAGGAAGGGTTAGGTAGTAGGTAACAGGAAGGGTTAGGTAGTAGGTAGCAGGAAGGGTTAGGTAGTAGGTAGCAGGAAGGGTTAGGTAGTAGGTAGCAGGAAGGGTTAGGTAGTAGGTAACAGGAAGGGTTAGGTAGTAGGTAACAGGAAGGGTTAGGTAGTAGGTAACAGGAAGGGTTAGGTAGTAGGTAACAGAAAGGGTTAGGTAGTAGGTAGCAGGAAGGGTTAGGTAGTAGGTAACAGGAAGGGTTAGGTAGTAGGTAACAGGAAGGGTTAGGTAGTAGGTAACAGGAAGGGTTAGGTAGTAGGTAGCAGGAAGGGTTAGGTAGTAGGTAGCAGGAAGGGTTAGGTAGTAGGTAGCAGGAAGGGTTAGGTAGTAGGTAGCAGGAAGGGTTAGGTAGTAGGTAGCAGGAAGGGTTAGGTAGTAGGTAGCAGGAAGGGTTAGGTAGTAGGTAACAGGAAGGGTTAGGTAGTAGGTAACAGGAAGGGTTAGGTAGTAGGTAACAGGAAGGGTTAGGTAGTAGGTAACAGGAAGGGTTAGGTAGTAGGTAACAGGAAGGGTTAGGTAGTAGGTAACAGGAAGGGTTAGGTAGTAGGTAACAGGAAGTAGTAGGTAGTAGGTAACAGGAAGGGTTAGGTAGTAGGTAACAGGAAGGGTTAGGTAGTAGGTAACAGGAAGGGTTAGGTAGTAGGTAACAGGAAGGGTTAGGTAGTAGGTAACAGGAAGGGTTAGGTAGTAGGTAACAGGAAGGGTTAGGTAGTAGGTAACAGGAAGGGTTAGGTAGTAGGTAACAGGAAGGGTTAGGTAGTAGGTAACAGGAAGTAGTAGGTAGTAGGTAACAGGAAGGGTTAGGTAGTAGGTAACAGGAAGGGTTAGGTAGTAGGTAACAGGAAGTAGTAGGTAGTAGGTAACAGGAAGTAGTAGGTAGTAGGTAACAGGAAGTAGTAGGTAGTAGGTAACAGGAAGGGTTAGGTAGTAGGTAACAGGAAGGGTTAGGTAGTAGGTAACAGGAAGTAGTAGGTAGTAGGTAACAGGAAGTAGTAGGTAGTAGGTAACAGGAAGTAGTAGGTAACAGGAAGTAGTAGGTAGTAGGTAACAGGAAGTAGTAGGTAGTAGGTAACAGGAAGTAGTAGGTAGTAGGTAACAGGAAGTAGTAGGTAGTAGGTAACAGGAAGGGTTAGGTAGTAGGTAACAGGAAGGGTTAGGTAGTAGGTAACAGGAAGTAGTAGGTAGTAGGTAACAGGAAGTAGTAGGTAGTAGGTAACAGGAAGTAGTAGGTAGTAGGTAACAGGAAGGGTTAGGTAGTAGGTAACAGGAAGGGTTAGGTAGTAGGTAACAGGAAGTAGTAGGTAGTAGGTAACAGGAAGGGTTAGGTAGTAGGTAACAGGAAGTAGTAGGTAGTAGGTAACAGGAAGTAGTAGGTAGTAGGTAACAGGAAGTAGTAGGTAGTAGGTAACAGGAAGGGTTAGGTAGTAGGTAACAGGAAGGGTTAGGTAGTAGGTAACAGGAAGTAGTAGGTAGTAGGTAACAGGAAGTAGTAGGTAGTAAGTAACAGGAAGTAGTAGGTAGTAGGTAACAGGAAGGGTTAGGTAGTAGGTAACAGGAAGGGTTAGGTAGTAGGTAACAGGAAGTAGTAGGTAGTAGGTAACAGGAAGGGTTAGGTAGTAGGTAACAGGAAGTAGTAGGTAGTAGGTAACAGGAAGTAGTAGGTAACAGGAAGTAGTAGGTAGTAGGTAACAGGAAGTAGTAGGTAACAGGAAGTAGTAGGTAGTAGGTAACAGGAAGTAGTAGGTAACAGGAAGTAGTAGGTAGTAGGTAACAGGAAGTAGTAGGTAACAGGAAGTAGTAGGTAGTAGGTAACAGGAAGTAGTAGGTAACAGGAAGTAGTAGGTAGTGTGTGTGTCAGTCTAAAAACCATAGGACAGAAAACTGCAGCGCCAAATACGCTCCATTCATTAAAATCACAATTTAACCAACCTATTTTTGTGACTACCTGGGCCTACCTGGGCCTACCTGGGCCTACCTGGGCCTACCTGGGCCTACCATTTGGTTTTGAAGTATTGCAACCAAACCACATGATTTGAATAAAAAGTATTTTTATAAACATGAAAGGATGAATGTAAGAGGCATTCATCATTTCAAATAGGCTCCGTGTCATGTTGAACAGCATATACACTCTCTAAATAGGCTCCGTGTCATGTTGAACAGCATATAAACTCTCTAAATAGGCTCCGTGTCATGTTGAACAGCATATACACTCTCTAAATAGGCTCCGTGTCATGTTGAACAGCATATAAACTCTCTAAATAGGCTCCGTGTCATGTTGAACAGCATATAAACTCTCTAAATAGGCTCCGTGTCATGTTGAACAGCATATAAACTCTCTAAATAGGCTTCATGTCATGTTGAACAGCATATAAACTCTCTAAATAGGCTTCATGTCATGTTGAACAGCATATACACTCTCTAAATAGGCTCTATGTCATGTTGAACAGCATATAAACTCTCTAAATAGGCTCCATGTCATGTTGAACAGCATATACACTCTCTAAATAGGCCAGGAGCCAAACAGGGAGCCTAAGAAGGAATAAACATGAATTATTTAGGATATATTATTTATATTATTTCAAGGCTATAACCTACAAAGAAATAGATCTTGAAGCATTTGGGAGTGTGACACAATAGGCTGGTAGGGACATAAAGTGCTCAGCATTTAAACAGCATTTAGTTGTATTAAATTATTAAAGTCTATAAATTTCGCATAAAGGCTGTGACTTACTTAGAATTAAATACAAATATATGAAAAATGCCTCATTAGTCTCAGTCTACAGTGTCTTTGAATTCACTTTTAGAAACGTGAGTCTGGCCAGTCTGGGGCTTCAGGCTCATGTGATGGTTCCTGAAGTCAGTCTGGGGCTTCAAGCTCATGTGATGGTTCCTGAAGTCAGTCTGGGGCTTCAAGCTCATGTGATGGTTCCTGGGGCTTCAGGCTCATGTGATGGTTCCTGGGGCTTCAGGCTCATGTGATGGTTCCTGGAGTCAGTCTGGGGCTTCAGGCTCATGTGATGGTTCCTGGGGCTTCAGGCTCATGTGATGGTTCCTGGAGTCAGTCTGGGGCTTCAGGCTCATGTGATGGTTCCTGGAGAGTCAGTCTGGGGCTTCAGGCTCATGTGATGGTTCCTGGAGTCAGTCTGGGGCTTCAGGCTCATGTGATGGTTCCTGGAGAGTCAGTCTGGGGCTTCAGGCTCATGTGATGGTTCCTGGAGAGTCAGTCTGGGGCTTCAGGCTCATGTGATGGTTCCTGGAGAGTCAGTCTGGGGCTTCAGGCTCATGTGATGGTTCCTGGAGAGTCAGCTGGCAGGGGAGAATATACTCTCCACACTTACAAAGCCACTGGGGATGATAAACACCCTTTGGCCACTCTGCCAGGCTGGGCAGATGCAGTTTTTTATGTTTCTATAGGTAGTTTTTTTTTTGTTGTCAAATAACCCAATCAAAACAGAAAGCTCCTTGAAAGTGGGAATATGCCAGGCCTATTGGGCCAAAATGAATTATAGCCTATTGTATAGATAATAGAACACAAATGAACTAAACTTTTAAGAGATCTGAGTTTTTGTTTATAAATACTTTGCTACAATGACACACTTAGTTCTCTACATACCTCATTCCTTTCTTTTAGTATGTACAGTAATGGGTACACCATAATGCTCCGGGACACGTGTCTTTTCAGATTCCACAACGATTGTTTAGTTGTGGACACTACATCACAGCACTCCCTCTCTTGGTCCTCATCTTTCTAAGTCAACTTCATTTTGCACCTGTGTGTTTTAGCAGTTTCCTTCTGAAAATATGTAGTGAGCTCCATGACAGTAACTAAAAGCAAAGGGCTATTAGCAGCACACAAGTAGACTACAAATGCATGCTGGGCCGGGCATGCCCTGAGCTCGTGAAGTGAGCGAGAGAAGGCCGACGCTCCAGCCTTCAGGAATGTCACTCAGCGGCTCACACTCTGCTCCTCGCTCCAGCTCCACAGTCTGGTGTTCACGCGGCTCACACTCTGCTCCTCGCTCCAGCTCCACAGTCTGGTGTGTGTTCACTGATACCTACCTCATCATGACGATGTGGAGAGCAGCATGTGTCAAGACCGGCCCATGTTTATTCCATAGGGAATATTTGTTTACATAAATAATCTATCAATCATTTATAACGGATGTATCTGATTGTGGAGCTGGGAACCTCTCAGTGCAGGTGTGGAGCGTCTGTGTGACGTCCCGATGGGTTTAAATCCTATTGAGTTTAGTTACACGTGGCATCTCTTAACGTGCCGCGTTGCCTACTAGTGTGTGTAGGCTATGACTGTAGGCTATGACTGTAGGCTATGACTGTAGGCTATGACTGTAGGCTATGACTGTAGGCTATGACTGTAGGCTATGACTGTAGGCTATGACTGTAGGCTATGACTGTAGGCTATGACTGTAGGCTATGACTGTAGGCTATGACGGTTCCTCTCTGCTGTGAATATGTGATGTGGGTTTTTTTTATCGCAGAGAGAGAAAGAGATCATATGGTCATCTATGTAGCAGTGACGACTGACTGATGGATAATACCTGAGTTGAGTTTGAGTTTATTTTTTTACAGGGACGGTGCACTTTAAATCAACGTTTCAGTAAAAGTGCCGGTTTTTCAGCCAGGTTTTAGACACCGCTGACAGATGTCCCGAGCCAAGAAGGAGAAGCGCATGCAGTCTTCCAATAACACGGCTGTTGTAAAACAAATATAACGTTTATATCTTGTTTATTTACGCATCCACATAGCTGTTATGGGTAGCCTATTTGCACAAATACAGCCCTCCATAGTTAGGCATATAGTATAATAAGGTGCTGTGAGCCTGTGAATAACGACATAATTGAACGCGCTTCTTACCTCAGCTACTGGTTGCAACCAAACTGCGTTTTTTTCCCTGTCGTGAAGGAATCTCTCTTCCGCTTTTTAGACCGATATCAGAGATGTGTCTTTCCCCGGAAACACGGACGGGTCTGCGGCATGATCCCGTGTTCTACAGCCGCCACCAGAACACCGGGCCTCGGGTAGAGGCAGGTGGACGCGCCTCTCTCTCAGTGATGGAGGAGAAGGCAGAGAGATCCTCCTCTCCCCCGCCGCTCCATTTTCAATTAGCCTACACAATGATTGGTATTCCAGGAACGGAGCTAGGGAAATGTATGTATGTCAGTCAGCAGTGCGCCATGCGAAAGGTAAAGGCTGTCCAGTCAGGCGGGCTGTAACTCCAGCGGGTCTATACCTCTATGAGGAGATTGATGCTGCCATTGTCACCGCGGCGATGGAGGTTTGGTCTTTCGTTTTTCCTTCAGCTGGACCTCTTCTTGCCGGGCTGAGTGTCATAGCTAAGCGCGCTCCTGCTCTGCTCTCTCTGTCTTTTCTCTTCCACTCCCCCGACCTATGATGAGAGCGTGACACGCGAACCAATTGAATCGACGCAAGCAAGGCCACACACGCAGGCATTGCTCACTGGACGCGCTGCGAGCATGCAGTAAATGAGAGGTACGAGTCGAGAGAACAGGCGACCGGGCCGGTCTAAATACTGTATGATAATTACACTGGGACACTGCATAATACATAATCATATATTATTACCTAGTGACATTCATATATAGTCGTCTATATATCATAGTCACTGTCAATGGAATGTAACCATACACTCATGTAGCCTGCCATTCACATACATAAGCAGTAAAGCACACACTATACATATTAACTGGTACCAAGCATCTAGAGTATGGACAGTGGGCCCATGGGGAGAGTCCTTGGGGATGTCCCAAATGGTGGTCTATAGTGTAACACTTTTCACCAGAGCCCAGGGCACTATATAGGGAATAGGGCCCTGGTCTAAAGTAGGGCACTATATAGGGAATAGGGCCCTGGTCTAAAGTAGGGTACTATATAAGGAATAGGGCCCTGGTCTAAAGTAGGGCAATATATAGGGAATAGGGCTCTGGTCTAAAGTAGGGCACTATATATCAGACCAATCTGATTCCACGCTTCAAGACTGCTTCGATCACGCGGATTGGAATATGTTCCGCATTGCGTCCAACAACAATATTGACGAATATGCTGATTCGGTGAGCGAGTTCATTAGGAAGTGCATTGACGATGTCGTACCCACAGCAACGATTAAAACATTCCCAAACCAGAAACCGTGGATTGACGGCAGCATTCGCGTGAAACTGAAAGCGCGAACCACTGCTTTTAACCAGGGCAAGGTGACCGGAAGCATGACCGAATACAAACAGTGTAGCTATTCTCTCCGCAAGGCAATCAAACAGGCTAAGTCCCAGTACAGAGACAAAATCGAGTCGCAATTCAACAGCTCAGACACAAGAGGTATGTGGCAGGGTCTACAGTCAATCACGGATTACAAAAAGAAAACCAGCCCCGTCGCGGACCAGGATGTCTTGCTCCCAGACAGGCTAAACAACTTTTTTGCCCGCTTTGAGGACAATACAGTGCCACTGACACGGCCCCCTACCAAAACCTGCGGGCTCTCCTTCACTGCAGCCGAGGTGAGTAAAACATTTAAACGTGTTAACCCTCGCAAGGCTGCAGGCCCAGACGGCATTCCCAGCCGCGTCCTCAGAGCATGCGCAGACCAGCTGGCTGGTGTGTTTACGGACATATTCAATCAATCCTTATCCCAGTCTGCTGTTCCCATATGCTTCAAGAGGGCCACCATTGTTCCCGTTCCCAAGAAAGCTAAGGTAACTGAGCTAAACGACTACCGCCCCGTAGCACTCACTTCCGTCATCATGAAGTGCTTTGAGAGACTAGTCAAGGACCATATCACCTCCACCCTACCGGACACCCTAGACCCACTCCAATTTGCTTACCGACCCAATAGGTCCACAGACGACGCAATCGCAACCACACTGCACACTGCCCTAACCCATCTGGACAAGAGGAATACCCATGTGAGAATGCTGTTCATCGATTACAGCTCAGCATTTAACACCATAGTACCCTCCAAACTCGTCATCAAGCTCGAGTAACAACATCTCCACCCCACTGATCCTCAACACTGGGGCCCCACAAGGGTGCGTTCCGAGCCCTCTCCTGTACTCCCTGTTCACCCACGACTGCGTGGCCATGCACGCCTCCAACTCAATCATCAAGTTTGCGGATGACACTACAGTGGTAGGCTTGATTACCAACAACGACGAGACGGCCTACAGGGAGGAGGTGAGGGCCCTCGGAGTGTGGTGTCAGGAAAATAACCTCACACTCAACGTCAACAAAACAAAGGAGATGATTGTGGACTTCAGGAAACAGCAGAGGGAGCACCCCCCTATCCACATCGACGGGTCAGTAGTGGAGAAGGTGGAAAGTTTTAAGTTCCTCGGTGTACACATCACGGACAAACTGAATTGGTACACCCACACAGACAGCGTTGTGAAGAAGGCAAAGCAGCGCCTCTTCAACCTCAGGAGGCTGAAGAAATTCGGCTTGTCACCAAAAGCACTCACAAACTTCTACAGATGCACAATCGAGAGCATCCTGTCGGGCTGTATCACCGCCTGGTACGGCAACTGCTCCGCCCACAACCGTAAGGCTCTCCAGAGGGTAGTGAGGTCTGCAGAACGCATCACCGGGGGCAAACTACCTGCCCTCCAGGACACCTACACTACCCGATGTCACAGGAAGGCCATAAAGATCATCAAGGACAACAACCACCCGAGCCACTGCCTGTTCACCCCCCTATAATCCAGAAGGCGAGGTCAGTACAGGTGCATCAAAGCAGGGACCGAGAGACTGAAAAACAGCTTCTATCTCAAGGCCATCAGACTGTTAAACAGCCACCACTAACATTTAGCGGCCGCTGCCAACATACTGACTCAACTCCAGCCACCTTAAAAATGGGAATTGATGGAAATTATGTAAAAATTTACCACTAGCCACTTTAAACAATGCCACTTAATATAATGTTTACATACCCTACATTACCCATCTCATATGTATATACTGTACTCTATATCATCTACTGCATCTTGCCATCTTTATGTAATACATGTACCACTAGCCACTTTATACTATGCCACTTTATGTTTGCATACCCTACATTACTCATCTCATATGTATAGACTGTACTCTATACCATCTACTGCATCTTGCCTATGCCGTTCTGTACCATCACTCATTCATATATCTTTATGTACATATTCTTTATCCCTTTACACTTGTGTGTATAAGGTAGTAGTTGTGGAATTGTTAGGTTAGATTACTCGTTGGTTATTACTGCATTGTCGGAACTAGAAGCACAAGCATTTCGCTACACTCACATTAACATCTGCTAACCTTGTGTGACTAATAAAATTTGATTTGATTATATAGGGAATAGGGCCCTGGTCTAAAGTAGGGCACTATATAGGGAATAGGACCCTGGTCTAAAGTAGGGCACTATATAGGGAATAGGGCCCTGGTCTAAAGTAGGGCACTATATAGGGAATAGGGCCCTGGTCTAAAGTAGTGCACTATATGGGGAATAGGGCTCTGGTCTAAAGTAGAGTATTATATAGGGAATAGGGCCCTGGTCTACAGTAGGGCACTATATAGGGAATAGGGCCCTGGTCTAAAGTAGAGTATTATATAGGGAATAGGGCCCTGGTCTACAGTAGAGTATTATATAGGGAATAGGACCCTGGTCTACAGTAGAGTATTATATAGGGAATGGTGCCCTGGTCTATAGCTAGCCCTTTAACCATGACCTCACCCAGTCATCTGACAGCTAGCCTGACCCTAAAGCCCTTTAACCATGACCTCACCCAGTCATCTGACAGCTAGCCTGACCCTGACCCTTTAACCATGACCTCACCCAGTCATCTGACAGCTAGCCTGACCCTTTAACCATGACCTCACCCAGTCATCTGACAGCTAGCCTGACCCCTGACCCTTTAACCATGACCTCACCCAGTCATCTGACAGCTAGCCTGACCCTAACACTTTAACCATGACCTCACCCAGTCATCTGACAGCTAGCCTGACCTCTAACCCTTTAACCATGACCTCACCCAGTCATCTGACAGCTAGCCTGACCCCTAACCCTTTAACCATGACCTCACCCAGTCATCTGACAGCTAGCCTGACTCTAACCCTTTAACCATGACCTCACCCAGTCATCTGACAGCTAGCCTGACCCTTTAACCATGACCTCACCCAGTCATCTGACAGCTAGCCTGACCCTGACCCTTTAACCATGACCTCACCCAGTCATCTGACAGCTAGCCTGACCCCTAACCCTTTAACCATGACCTCACCCAGTCATCTGACAGCTAGCCTGACCCTGACCCTTTAACCATGACCTCACCCAGTCATCTGACAGCTAGCCTGACCCCTAACCCTTTAACCATGACCTCACCCAGTCATCTGACAGCTAGCCTGACCCTGACCCTTTAACCATGACCTCACCCAGTCATCTGACAGCTAGCCTGACCCCTAACCCTTTAACCATGACCTCACCCAGTCATCTGACAGCTAGCCTGACCCTAACCCTTTAACCATGACCTCACCCAGTCATCTGACAGCTAGCCTGACCCTTTAACCATGACCTCACCCAGTCATCTGACAGCTAGCCTGACCCTAACCCTTTAACCATGACCTCACCCAGTCATCTGACAGCTAGCCTGACCCTTTAACCATGACCTCACCCAGTCATCTGACAGCTAGCCTAACCCTTTAACCATGACCTCACCCAGTCATCTGACAGCTAGCCTGACCCTTTAACCATGACCCCACCCGGTCATCTGACAGCTAGCCTGACCCTAAAGCCCTTTAACCATGACCTCACCCAGTCATCTGACAGCTAGCCTGACCCTTTAACCATGACCTCACCCAGTCATCTGACAGCTAGCCTGACCCTAACCCTTTAACCATGACCTCACCCAGTCATCTGACAGCTAGCCTGACCCTGACCCTTTAACCATGACCTCACCCAGTCATCTGACAGCTAGCCTGACCCTAACCCTTTAACCATGACCTCACCCAGTCATCTGACAGCTAGCCTGACCCTAATCATGACCTCACCCAGTCATCTGACAGCTAGCCTGACCCTGACCCTTTAACCATGACCTCACCCAGTCATCTGACAGCTAGCCTGACCCTAACCCTTTAACCATGACCTCACCCAGTCATCTGACAGCTAGCCTGACCCTAACCCTTTAACCATGACCTCACCCAGTCATCTGACAGCTAGCCTGACCCTGACCCTTTAACCATGACCTCACCCAGTCATCTGACAGCTAGCCTGACCCTGACCCTTTAACCATGACCTCACCCAGTCATCTGACAGCTAGACTGACCCCTAACCCTTTAACCATGACCTCACCCAGTCATCTGACAGCTAGCCTGACCCTTTAACCATGACCTCACCCAGTCATCTGACAGCTAGCCTGACCCTGACCCTTTAACCATGACCTCACCCAGTCATCTGACAGCTAGCCTGACCCTAACCCTTTAACCATGACCTCACCCAGTCATCTGACAGCTAGCCTGACCCTGACCCTTTAACCATGACCTCACCCAGTCATCTGACAGCTAGCCTGACCCTGACCCTTTAACCATGACCTCACCCAGTCATCTGACAGCTAGCCTGACCCCTAACCCTTTAACCATGACCTCACCCAGTCATCTGACAGCTAGCCTGACCCTAACCCTTTAACCATGACCTCACCCAGTCATCTGACAGCTAGCCTGACTAACCCTTTAACCATGACCTCACCCAGTCATCTGACAGCTAGCCTGACCCTGACCCTTTAACCATGACTTAAACCATGACTTCACGGTAATAACACCTTTTACTTCTCAATCAACTTTTTCATCCAGACCAGAGTATTCCTGTACATAATGTATTATAGATATGCATTAGTTCATATATATTACCAGACCAGAGTATTCCTGTACATAATGTATTATAGATATGCATTAGTTCATATATATTACCAGACCAGAGCATATCTACAGCTGTGTTTAGACTGGCAGTCCATCTTTTGAACAATCAGATCAGCTCTGAAAAAGATCTGATGTGATTTATCAAAATTAGTGGAAATAAAAGATCAGATTTGGGCTGCCTGTGTGAACGCTGCCTCGGGTCCTTCTAATCAGAGTATTATTATAGGGTTAGGGTATTCCTGTACATCTCTAGGGTCCTTCTAATCAGAGTATTATTATAGGGTTAGGGTATTCCTGTACATCTCTAGGGTCCTTCTAATCAGAGTATTATTATAGGGTTAGGGTATTCCTGTACATCTCTAGGGTCCTTCTAATCAGAGTATTATTATAGGGTTAGGGTATTCCTGTACATCTCTCGGGTCCTTCTAATCAGAGTATTATTATAGGGTTAGGGTATTAATGTACATCTCTAGGGTCCTTCTAATCAGAGTATTATTATAGGGTTAGGGTATTCCTGTACATCTCTCGGGTCCTTCTAATCAGAGTATTATTATAGGGTTAGGGTATTAATGTACATCTCTAGGGTCCTTCTAATCAGAGTATTATTATAGGGTTAGGGTATTCCTGTACATCTCTAGGGTCCTTCTAATCAGAGTATTATTATAGGGTTAGGGTATTCCTGTACATCTCTAGGGTCCTTCTAATCAGAGTATTATTATAGGGTTAGGGTATTCCTGTACATCTCTAGGGTCCTTCTAATCAGAGTATTATTATAGGGTTAGGGTATTCCTGTACATCTCTAGGGTCCTTCTAATCAGAGTATTATTATAGGGTTAGGGTATTAATGTACATCTCTAGGGTCCTTCTAATCAGAGGTCAAATCAAATTGTATTTGTCACATGCGCCGAATACAACAGGTGTTGTGAAATGTGACCCTTAGAGTGAAATGCTTACTTACAAGCCCTGAACAAACAATGCAGTTTTCAGAAAATACATAAAGAAGTAACAAATAATTAAAGAGCAGCAGTAAAATAACAATAGCGAGGCTATATACAGGGGGTACCGATACAGAGTCAATGTGCAGGGGGCCCCAGTTAGTTGAGGTAATGTGCAGGGGGCCCCGGTTAGTTGAGATAATTGAGCTATTATGTACATGTAGGTAGAGTTATTAAAGTGACTATGCATAGATGATAACAGAGAGTAGCAGCAGCGTAGAAGAGGGGAGGGGGGGGGGGGGACAATGCAAATAGTCTGGGTAGCCATTTGATTAGATGTTCAGGAGTCTTATGGCTGGGGGGGGGGGGGTAGAATTTAGAAGTCTCTTGGACCTAGACTTGGCGCTCCGGTACCGCTTGCCATGTGGTAGCAGAGAGAACAGTCTATGACTAGGGTGACTGGAGTCTTTGACAATGTTTTGGGCCTTTCTCTGACACCGCCTGGCGTAGAGGTCCTGGATGTCAGGAAGCTTGGCCCCAGTGATGTACTGGGCTGCATAAACTACCCTCTGTAGTGCCTTACGGTCGGAGGCCGATCAGTTGCCATGACAGGCGGTGATGCAACCCGTCAGGATGACCTTGATGGTGCAGCTGAACCTTTTGAGGACCCATGCCAAATCTTTTCAGTCTCCTGAAGGGGGAATATGTTTAGTCGTGCCCTCTTCACCACTGTCTTGGTGTGCTTGGACCACGATAATTTGTTGGTGACGTGGACGCCAAGGAACTTGAAGCTCTCAACCTGCTCCACTACAGCCCCGTCAATGTGAAAGGGGGCGTGTTCGTCCTCCTTTTCCTGTGGTCCACAATCATCTCTTTTGTCTTGATCACGTTGAGGGAGAGGTAGTTGTCCTGGCACCACACGGTCAGGTCTCTGACCTCCTCCCTATAGGCTGTCTTGTTGTTGTCGGTGATCAGGCCTACCACTGTTGTGTCATCGGCAAACTTAATGATGGTGTTGGAGTCGTGCCTGGCCATGCAATCAAATCAAATCAAATGTATTTATATAGCCCTTCTTACATCAGCTGATATCTCAAAGTGCTATACAGAAACCCAGCCAGTCATGAGTGAATAAGGAGTACAGGAGGGGACTGAGCACGCACCTCTGAGGGGCCCCTGTGTTGAGGATCAGTGTGGCGGACGTGTTGTTACCTACCCTTACCACCTGGGGGCAACCCGTCAGGAAGTCCAGGATCCAGTTGCAGAGGGAGGTGTTTAGTCCCAGGGTCCTCAGCTTAGTGATGAGCTTTGGGGGCACTATGGTGTTGAATGCTGAGCTGTAGTCAATGAACAGCATTCTCACATAGGTGTTCCTTTTGTCCAGGTGTGAAAGTGCAGTGTGGAGTGTAAGATATTGCGTCATCTGTGGATCTTTTGGGGTGTTATGCAAATTGGAGTGGGTCTAGGGTTTCTGGGATAATGGTGTTGATGTGAGCCATGACCAGCCTTTCAAAGCACTTCATGGCTACAGACGTGAGTGCTCCGGGGCGGTAGTCATTTAGGCAGGTTACCTTTGTTTTCTTGGGCACAGGGACTATGGTGGTCTGCTTGAAGCATGTTGGTATTACAGAGTCAGACAGGGAGAGGTTGAAAATGTCTGTGAAGACACTTGCCAGTTGGTCAGCGCATGCTGGGAGTACACGTCCTGGTAATCTGTTTGGCCCTGCGGCCTTGTGAATGTTGACCTGTTTAAAGAGGAGAACGTGATCACACGGTCATCCGGAACGGCTGATGCTCTCATGCATGTCTCAGTGTTACTTGCCTCGAAGCGATTATAGAAGTTATTTAGCTCGTCTGGTTGGCTCACGTCACTGGGCAGTTCTCGGCTGGGTTTCCCTTTGTAGTCTGTAATAGTTTGCAAGCCCTGCCACATCCGATGAGCGTCAGGGCCGGTGTAGTATGATTCGATCTTAGTCCTGTATTGACACTTTGCCTGTTTGATGGTTCATTGGAGGGCACAGGGGGATTTCTTATAAACTTCCGGGTTAGAGTCCCGCTCCTTGAAAGAGGCAGCTCTAGCATTTAGCTCAGTGTGGATGCTGCCTGTAATCCATGGCTTCTGGTTGGGGTACGTACGTACGGCCACTGTGGGGACGACGTCATCGATGCACTTATTGATGAAGCCAATGACTGAGGTGGTGTACTCCTCAATGCTATTGGAGGAATCCCGGAACATATTCCAGTCTGTGAAAAACAGTCCTGTAGCTTAGCATCTGCTTCATCTGACCACTTTTTCTATTATAAGGTTAGGGTTAGGGTATTCCTGTACATCTCTAGAGTCCCTATAATTAATCAGGGGTAGAGGAATATAGCCAACAGAAGATAAAGGGAAACCACACTGAATGTTAAGTTGACACTATGTTTAGCCTTTAACCAGGTAAATCATTCACAACGTTCTCTTTTCCAATAATGAACAGGAGTGAGACACTGCATTCTCATGGCAGGTGTGGGTTCACGTTAACTCATATCAGAGGTGGTGTGCACAACAGGATATTGTTCTCTCCTGTGGTTGTAGCAGTAGATATGTCGTATTTGAATTGTGTCTTCAAATAACACTCAAGCTGTAAAGCCTGTTAATTTTTTCACTTAGTTGGAAGTACCAAGGCCTGATGATCGCCATAGTAACAAATTATGACGACAGCGGTTGTTTTAAAATACCTTCCCAGCTCAAGGAAAATATTTTAAGGCTGGCAACAAGGTAGAGGGACCAATTGTGCTGGTGAATGAATCTAAAGGACATGGCAGCAACATGGGGGGGGGGGGGGGGGGGGTTACCTCACTGGGGAGGAAAAGAACTGAGGAGACTATGAGGAGGATATGAACTGAGGAGACTATGAGGAGGATATGAACTGAGGAGACTATGAGGAGGATATGAACTGAGGAGACTATGAGGAGGATATGAACTGAGGAGACTATGAGGAGGATATGAACTGAGGAGACTATGAGGAGGATATGAACTGAGGAGACTATGAGGAGGATATGAACTGAGGAGACTATGAGGAGGATATGAACTGAGGAGACTATGAGGAGGATATGAACTGAGGAGACTATGAGGAGGATATGAACTGAGGAGACTATGAGGAGGATATGAACTGAGGAGACTATGAGGAGGATATGAACTGAGGAGACTATGAGGAGGATATGAACTGAGGAGACTATGAGGAGGATATGAACTGAGGAGACTATGAGGAGGATATGAACTGAGGAGACTATGAGGAGGATATGAACTGAGGAGACTATGAGGAGGATATGAACTGAAGAGACTATGAGGAGGATATGAACTGAGGAGACTATGAGGAGGATATGAACTGAGGAGACTATGGGGAGGATATGAGCTGAGGAGACTATGGGGAGGATATGAATTATGAACTGAGGAGACTATGAGGAGGATATGAACTGAGGAGACTATGAGGGGGATATGAACTGAGGAGACTATGAGGAGGATATGAACTGAGGAGACTATGAGGAGGATATGAACTGAGGAGACTATGAGGAGGATATGAACTGAGGAGACTATGAGGAGGATATGAACTGAGGAGACTATGAGGATATGAACTGAGGAGACTATGGGGAGGATATGAACTGAGGAGACTATGAGGAGGATATGAACTGAGGAGACTATAGGGAGGATATGAACTGAGGAGACTATGAGGAGGATATGAACTGAGGAGACTATGAGGAGGATATGAACTGAGGAGACTATGAGGAGGATATGAACTGAGGAGACTATGAGGAGGATATGAACTGAGGAGACTATGAGGGGGATATGAACTGAGGAGACTATGAGGGGGATATGAACTGAGGAGACTATGAGGAGGATATGAACTGAGGAGACTATGAGGAGGATATGAACTGAGGAGACTATGAGGAGGATATGAACTGAGGAGACTATGAGGAGGAAATGAATTATGAACTGAGGAGACTATGAGGAGGATATGAACTGAGGAAACCATGGGGAGGATATGAATTATGAACTGAGGAGACTATGAGGAGGATATGAACTGAGGAGACTATGAGGGGGATATGAACTGAGGAGACTATGAGGAGGATATGAACTGAGGAAACTATGGGGAGGATATGAATTATGAACTGAGGAGACTATGAGGAGGATATGAACTGAGGAGACTATGAGGAGGATATGAACTGAGGAGACTATGAGGAGGATATGAACTGAGGAGACTATGAGGAGGATGTGAACTGAGGAGACTATGAGGAGGATGTGAACTGAGGAGACTATGGGGAGGATATGAACTGAGGAGACTTTGGGGAGGATATGAACTATGAACTGAGGAGACTATGGGGAGGATATGAACTGAGGAGACTATGAGGAGGATATGAACTGAGGAGACTATGGGGAGGATATGAACTGAGGAGACTTTGGGGAGGATATGAACTATGAACTGAGGAGACTATGGGGAGGATATGAACTGAGGAGACTATGAGGAGGATATGAACTGAGGAGACTATGAGGAGGATATGAACTGAGGAGACTATGAGGAGGATATGAACTGAGGAGACTATGAGGAGGATATGAACTGAAGAGACTATGAGGAGGATATGAACTGAGGAGACTATGGGGAGGATATGAGCTGAGGAGACTATGGGGAGGATATGAATTATGAACTGAGGAGACTATGAGGAGGATATGAACTGAGGAGACTATGAGGAGGATATGAACTGAGGAGACTATGGGGAGGATATGAACTGAGGAGACTATGAGGAGGATATGAACTGAGGAGACTATGAGGAGGATATGAACTGAGGAGACTATGAGGAGGATATGAACTGAGGAGACTATGGGGAGGATATGAACTGAGGAGACTATGAGGAGGATATGAACTGAGGAGACTATGGGGAGGATATGAACTGAGGAGACTATGGGGAGGATATGAACTGAAAATAGACTGGTAAAGAGGAAGTACAGGATCACCCCGTGGCATCACCAAGTAAACTAGACTGGTAGGGAGGAAGGATAGGGCCCCGTGGCATCACCAAGTAAACTAGACTGGTAGGGAGGAAGGATAGGGCCCCGTGGCATCACCAAGTAAACTAGACTGGTAGAGAGGAAGGATCACCCCGTGGCATCACCAAGTAAACTAGACTGGTAGAGAGGAAGGATAGGGCCACCCCGTGGCATCACCAAGTAAACTAGACTGGTAGAGAGGAAGGATAGGGCCACCCCGTGGCATCACCAAGTAAACTAGACTGGTAGAGAGGAAGGATAGGGCCACCCCGTGTCATCACCACGTAAACTAGACTGGTAGAGAGGAAGGATAGGGCCCCGTGGCATCACCAAGTAAACTAGACTGGTAGAGAGGAAGGATAGGGCCCCGTGGCATCACCAAGCAAACTAGACTGGTAGAGAGGAAGGATCACCCCATCAGGGAGGAGGAACCATACAGAACGGCTGGTCAGTCATCCATAGAAAACCCAATGAATAATGATCTGGATCCCTCTAACTCAACTCCGGACCTCTAAGCCAGTTCCACTGCGTATTTTTCATGTGTTCCCCTCTAATCAGGGACTGGTTTAGACCTGTGACACCAGGTAGAAGAGAAAAGCAGCAGGCCCTGGACATTCAGAAAGACCTCCCCTTCATCAGGCTGACAGATCAGACTGACAACCCTTCATCAGACTGACAGATCAGACTGACAACCCTTCATCAGACTGACAACAATAGGAGTCTCACTGCTCTTTATTCATCACACCACATTACCATGTTCTTGTCTTTATACAATTATACACATTACATTTCTGTTGGACATGAAAGTGAATTTGTACAACAAGTCCAACCAGTTTTCAGTTCTAACAAACTTTACACGATGACATCATGCAACATGGGCACTGATCTGACCAATAAGCTTTACTGTTCTTACTCGGTCCCGCTCTTACTCAGTCCCGCTCTTACTCAGTCCCGCTCTTACTCAGTCCCGCTCTTACTCAGTCCCGCTCTTACTCAGTCCCGCTCTTACTCAGTCCCGCTCTTACTCAGTCCCGCTCTTACTCAGTCCCGCTCTTACTCAGTCCCGCTCTTACTCAGTCCCGCTCTTACTCAGTCCTGCTCTCACTCAGTCCCGCTCTAACCCAGTCCTGCTCTTACTCAGTCCTGCTCTTACTCAGTCCTGCTCTTACTCAGTCCTATACACCATGATGTCATCAGATACAAGATGTGGTTTGTCCTGAGATGATTGGTAGATGAGCACTGCCTCTCTGTAGACATCAGCCAATGGCAGATAGGCTTCCTTCTCAGTCTCCTCTTCGGCCACCAATCGCCTTCTCAAGAGGAGCAGGGGGAGGGGCAGTCAGCCCAGAGTTTGTTGTGACAGGAGTGAGATGGAGAGAGGTGTAGGTGGGCCCTCCCCTGAGAGAGACTAAAGTACTGAGGGCCGGCTGTCAGTGAGTGAAGGAAGGAAGGAAGGGAGGACAAGTATTGAGGGATGTCCTGGTCTCTCCTCAACAGGAGCAGTTCCCACAGCCCTTGACACTGTTCATGATCTCTTGCTGTAGTTTCTTCCTCTCCTCCTCCTTCTGGCTGAGTCTCTCTGGCTGCAGCTCCACTGGGCTGTTCTTACGGTTCAGTATCTTACTGTTCTGAGTGTTCCACAGGTCAGCGTACAGAGAGCCTGGAGTAGCCAGGAGAGAGTGGTGGTCCCCTCGCTCTGCTATCTTACCCTGGACAGAGGGGGACAGATGGGGACAGAGGGAGAAGGACAGAGGGGGACAGAGGGAGAAGGACAGAGGGGGACAGAGGGAGAAGGACAGAGGGAGAAGGACAGAGGGGGACAGATAGGGACAGAGGGAGAAGGACAGAGGGGGACAGAGAGGGACAGAGGGGGACAGAGGGAGAAGAACAGAGGGGGACAGAGAGGGACAGAGGGGGACAGAGAGGGACAGAGGGGGACAGAGGGGGACAGAGAGGGACAGAGAGGGACAGAGGGGGACAGAGAGGGACAGAGAGGGACAGAGGGGGACAGAGAGGGACAGAGGGAGAAGGACAGAAGGAGACAGAGGGGGACAGAGAGGGACAGAGGGAGAAGGACAGAAGGAGACAGAGGGGGACAGAGGGAGAAGGACAGAGGGGGACAGATGGGGACAGAGGGAGAAGGACAGAGGGGGACAGAGGGGGACAGAGGGAGAAGGACAGAGGGGGACAGAGGGAGAAGGACAGAGGGGGACAGAGGGAGAAGGACAGAGGGGGACAGAGGGAGAAGGACAGAGAGAGAGGAGGTTTATTATAATATAAAGTCTAGTTGAGTCCGACTAAAGTCCATGTAAAAAGGACTTTGACACAGAATGCAGTATTAAATAGGAGACATCGAGAATGAATGATAATATCAACACTGATGAATAGAGTCAACCCTCCCTCTCTCTCCCTCTCTACCTGACTCTTCCTCTCTCCCTGACATCTCCCTCTCTCCCTGACTCTCCCTCTCTACCTGACTCTTCCTCTCTACCTGACCCTCCCTCTCTACCTGACTCTTCCTCTCTACCTGACTCTCCCTCTCTACCTGACTCTTCCTCTCTACCTGACCCTCCCTCTCTACCTGACTCTTCCCTACCCTGAATGAATGATAATATCAACACTGATGATGAATAGAGTCAACCCTCCCTCTCTCCCTGACTCTCCCTCTCTACCTGACTCTTCCCTACCCTGAATGAATGATAATATCAACACTGATGATGAATAGAGTCAACCCTCCCTCTCTACCTGACTCTCCCTCTCTACCTGACTCTTCCCTACCCTGAATGAATGATAATATCAACACTGATGATGAATAGAGTCAACCCTCCCTCTCTACCTGACTCTTCCCTACCCTGAATGAATGATAATATCAACACTGATGAATAGAGTCAACCCTCCCTCTCTACCTGACTCTTCCCTACCCTGAATGAATGATAATATCAACACTGATGAATAGTCAACCCTCCCTCTCTACCTGACTCTCCCTCTCTACCTGACTCTCCCTCTCTACCTGACTCTCCCTCTCTACCTGACTCTCCCTCTCTACCTGACTCTTCCTCTCTACCTGACTCTCCCTCTCTACCTGACTCTCCCTCTCTACCTGACTCTCCCTCTCTCCCTGACCCTCCCTCTCTCCCTGACTCTCCCTCTCTCCCTGACTCTCCCTCTCTCCCTGACTCTCCCTCTCTACCTGACCCTCCCTCTCTACCTGACCCTCCCTCTCTACCTGACCCTCCCTCTCTACCTGACTCTTCCTCTCTACCTGACTCTTCCTCTCTACCTGACTCTTCCTCTCTCCCTGACTCTCCCTCTCTCCCTGACTCTCCCTCTCTACCTGACTCTCCCTCTCTACCTGACTCTCCCTCTCTACCTGACTCTCCCTCTCTACCTGACTCTCCCTCTCTACCTGACTCTCCCTCTCTACCTGACCCTCCCTCTCTACCTGACCCTCCCTCTCTACCTGACCCTCCCTCTCTACCTGACTCTTCCTCTCTACCTGACTCTTCCTCTCTCCCTGACTCTCCCTCTCTCCCTGACTCTCCCTCTCTACCTGACTCTCCCTCTCTACCTGACTCTCCCTCTCTACCTGACTCTCCCTCTCTACCTGACTCTCCCTCTCTACCTGACTCTCCCTCTCTACCTGACTCTCCCTCTCTACCTGACTCTCCCTCTCTCCCTGACTCTCCCTCTCTACCTGACTCTCCCTCTCTACCTGACTCTCCCTCTCTACCTGACTCTCCCTCTCTACCTGACCCTCCCTCTCTACCTGACTCTTCCCTACCCTGAATGAATGATAATATCAACACTGATGAATAGAGTCAACCCTCCCTCTCTACCTGACTCTCCCTCTCTACCTGACTCTCCCTCTCTACCTGACTCTCCCTCTCTACCTGACTCTCCCTCTCTACCTGACCCTCCCTCTCTACCTGACTCTTCCCTACCCTGAATGAATGATAATATCAACACTGATGAATAGAGTCAACCCTCCCTCTCTACCTGACTCTCCCTCTCTACCTGACTCTCCCTCTCTACCTGACTCTCCCTCTTTACCTGACTCTCCCTCTCTACCTGACCCTCCCTCTCTACCTGACTCTCCCTCTCTACCTGACTCTCCCTCTCTACCTGACTCTCCCTCTCTACCTGACTCTCCCTCTCTACCTGACTCTCCCTCTCTACCCGACTCTCCCTCCCTACCTGACTCTCCCTCTCTCCCTGACTCTCCCTCTCTACCTGACTCTCCCTCTCTACCTGACTCTCCCTCTCTACCTGACTCTCCCTCTCTACCTGACTCTCCCTCTCTACCTGACTCTCCCTCTCTACCTGACTCTCCCTCTCTACCTGACTCTCCCTCTCTACCTGACTCTCCCTCTCTACCTGACTCTCCCTCTCTACCTGACTCTCCCTCTCTACCTGACTCTCCCTCTCTACCTGACTCTTCCCTACCCTGAATGAATGATAATATCAACACTGGTGAATAGAGTCAACCCTCCCTCTCTACCTGACTCTTCCCTACCCTGAATGAATGATAATATCAACACTGATGATGAATAGAGTCAACCCTCCCTCTCTACCTGACCCTCCCTCTCTACCTGACTCTTCCCTACCCTGAATGAATGATAATATCAACACTGATGATGAATAGAGTCAACCCTCCCTCTCTACCTGACTCTTCCCTACCCTGAATGAATGATAATATCAACACTGGTGAATAGAGTCAACCCTCCCTCTCTACCTGACTCTTCCCTACCCTGAATGAATGATAATATCAACACTGATGATGAATAGAGTCAACCCTCCCTCTCTACCTGACTCTTCCCTACCCTGAATGAATGATAATATCAACACTGGTGAATAGAGTCAACCCTCCCTCTCTACCTGACTCTTCCCTACCCTGAATGAATGATAATATCAACACTGGTGAATAGAGTCAACCCTCCCTCTCTACCTGACTCTTCCCTACCCTGAATGAATGATAATATCAACACTGATGATGAATAGAGTCAACCCTCCCTCTCTACCTGACCCTCCCTCTCTACCTGACTCTTCCCTACCCTGAATGAATGATAATATCAACACTGATGATGAATAGAGTCAACCCTCCCTCTCTACCTGACTCTCCCTCTCTACCTGACTCTTCCCTACCCTGAATGAATGATAATATCAACACTGATGATGAATAGAGTCAACCCTCCCTCTCTACCTGACTCTTCCTCTCTACCTGACTCTTCCCTACCCTGAATGAATGATAATATCAACACTGGTGATGAATAGAGTCAACCCTCCCTCTCTACCTGACTCTTCCTCTCTACCTGACTCTTCCCTACCCTGAATGAATGATAATATCAACACTGATGATGAATAGAGTCAACCCTCCCTCTCTACCTGACTCTTCCCTACCCTGAATGAATGATAATATCAACACTGATGAATAGAGTCAACCCTCCCTCTCTACCTGACTCTCCCTCTCTACCTGCCTCTTCCTCTCTACCTGACTCTCCCTCTCTACCTGACTCTCCCTCTCTACCTGACTCTTCCCTACCCTGAATGAATGATAATATCAACACTGATGAATAGAGTCAACCCTCCCTCTCTACCTGACCCTCCCTCTCTACCTGACTCTCCCTCTCTACCTGACTCTCCCTCTCTACCTGACCCTCCCTCTCTACCTGACTCTTCCCTACCCTGAATGAATGATAATATCAACACTGATGAATAGAGTCAACCCTCCCTCTCTACCTGACTCTTCCTCTCTACCTGACTCTCCCTGACCCTCCCTCTCTACCTGACTCTTCCTCTCTACCTGACTCTCCCTGACCCTCCCTCTCTACCTGACTCTTCCCTACCCTGAATGAATGATAATATCAACACTGATGAATAGAGTCAACCCTCCCTCTCTACCTGACTCTTCCTCTCTACCTGACTCTCCCTCTCTACCTGACTCTTCCTCTCTACCTGACCCTCCCTCTCTACCTGACCCTCCCTCTCTACCTGACTCTTCCTCTCTACCTGACTCTCCCTCTCTACCTGACTCTTCCTCTCTACCTGACTCTCCCTCACTCTCCCTGACTCTCCCTCTCTCCCTGACTCTCCCTCTCTCCCTGACTCTCCCTCTCTCCCTGACTCTCCCTCTCTCCCTGACTCTCCCTCTCTCCCTGACTCTCCCTCTCTCCCTGACTCTCCCTCTCTACCTGACTCTCCCTCTCTACCTGACTCTCCCTCTCTACCTGACTCTCCCTCTCTACCTGACTCTCCCTCTCTACCTGACTCTCCCTCTCTACCTGACTCTCCCTCTCTACCTGACTCTCCCTCTCTACCTGACTCTCCCTCTCTACCTGACTCTCCCTCTCTACCTGACTCTCCCTCTCTCCCTCTCTACCTGACTCTCCCTCTCTCCCTGACTCTCCCTCTCTCCCTGACTCTCCCTCTCTCCCTGACTCTCCCTCTCTACCTGACTCTTCCTCTCTACCTGACTCTTCCTCTCTCCCTGACTCTCCCTCTCTACCTGACTCTCCCTCTCTACCTGACTCTCCCTCTCTACCTGACTCTCCCTCTCTACCTGACTCTCCCTCTCTACCTGACTCTCCCCTACTCTCCCTCTCTACCTGACTCTCCCTCTCTACCTGACCCTCCCTCTCTACCTGACTCTCCCTCTCTACCTGACTCTCCCTCTCTACCTGACTCTCCCTCTCTACCTGACTCTCCCTCTCTACCTGAACCTCCCTCTCTACCTGACCCTCCCTCTCTACCTGACTCTCCCTCTCTACCTGACTCTTCCTCTCTACCTGACTCTCCCTCTCTACCTGACTCTCCCTCTCTACCTGACTCTTCCTCTCTACCTGACTCTCCCTCTCTACCTGACTCTCCCTCTCTACCTGACCCTCCCTCTCTACCTGACTCTTCCTCTCTACCTGACTCTCCCTCTCTACCTGACTCTCCCTCTCTACCTGACTCTTCCTCTCTACCTGACCCTCCCTCTCTACCTGACCCTCCCTCTCTACCTGACTCTTCCTCTCTACCTGACTCTTCCTCTCTACCTGACCCTCCCTCTCTACCTGACTCTTCCCTACCCTGAATGAATGATAATATCAACACTGATGAATAGAGTCAACCCTCCCTCTCTACCTGACTCTTCCCTACCCTGAATGAATGATAATATCAACACTGGTGAATAGAGTCAACCCTCCCTCTCTACCTGACTCTTCCCTACCCTGAATGAATGATAATATCAACACTGGTGAATAGAGTCAACCCTCCCTCTCTACCTGACTCTTCCCTACCCTGAATGAATGATAATATCAACACTGATGAATAGAGTCAACCCTCCCTCTCTACCTGACTCTTCCCTACCCTGAATGAATGATAATATCAACACTGATGAATAGAGTCAACCCTCCCTCTCTACCTGACTCTTCCCTACCCTGAATGAATGATAATATCAACACTGGTGAATAGAGTCAACCCTTCCTCTCTACCTGACTCTTCCTCTCTACCTGACTCTTCCTCTCTACCTGACTCTCCCTCTCTACCTGACTCTCCCTCTCTACCTGACTCTTCCCTACCCTGAATGAATGATAATATCAACACTGGTGATGAATAGAGTCAACCCTCCCTCTCTACCTGACTCTTCCTCTCTACCTGACTCTCCCTCTCTACCTGACTCTCCCTCTCTACCTGACTCTTCCTCTCTACCTGACTCTTCCTCTCTACCTGACTCTTCCTCTCTACCTGACTCTCCCTCTCTACCTGACTCTCCCTCTCTCCCTGACTCTCCCTGACTCTCCCTCTCTCCCTGACTCTCCCTCTCTCCCTGACTCTCCCTCTCTACCTGACTCTCCCTCTCTACCTGACTCTCCCTCTCTACCTGACTCTCCCTCTCTACCTGACTCTCCCTCTCTACCTGACTCTCCCTCTCTACCTGACTCTCCCCTACTCTCCCTCTCTACCTGACTCTCCCTCTCTACCTGACCCTCCCTCTCTACCTGACCCTCCCTCTCTACCTGACTCTCCCTCTCTACCTGACTCTCCCTCTCTACCTGACTCTCCCTCTCTACCTGACTCTCCCTCTCTCCCTGACTCTCCCTCTCTCCCTGACTCTCCCTCTCTCCCTGACTCTCCCTCTCTCCCTGACTCTCCCTCTCTCCCTGACTCTCCCTCTCTCCCTGACTCTCCCTCTCTCCCTGACTCTCCCTCTCTCCCTGACTCTCCCTCTCTACCTGACTCTCCCTCTCTACCTGACTCTCCCTCTCTACCTGACTCTCCCTCTCTACCTGACTCTCCCTCTCTACCTGACTCTTCCTCTCTCCCTGACTCTTCCTCTCTACCTGACTCTTCCTCTCTACCTCTCTCCCTGACTCTCCCTCTCTCCCTGACTCTCCCTCTCTCCCTGACTCTCCCTCTCTCCCTGACTCTCCCTCTCTCCCTGACTCTCCCTCTCTCCCTGACTCTCCCTCTCTCCCTGACTCTCCCTCTCTCCCTGACTCTCCCTCTCTCCCTGACTCTCCCTCTCTCCCTGACTCTCCCTCTCTCCCTGACTCTCCCTCTCTACCTGACTCTCCCTCTCTACCTGACTCTCCCTCTCTACCTGACTCTTCCTCTCTACCTGACTCTTCCTCTCTACCTGACTCTCCCTCTCTACCTGACTCTCCCTCTCTCCCTCTCTCCCTGACTCTCCCTCTCTCCCTGACTCTCCCTCTCTCCCTGACTCTCCCTCTCTCCCTGACTCTCCCTCTCTCCCTGACTCTCCCTCTCTACCTGACTCTTCCTCTCTCCCTGACTCTCCCTCTCTACCTGACTCTCCCTCTCTACCTGACTCTCCCTCTCTACCTGACTCTCCCTCTCTACTTGACTCTCCCCTACTCTCCCTCTCTACCTGACTCTCCCTCTCTACCTGACCCTCCCTCTCTACCTGACTCTCCCTCTCTACCTGACTCTCCCTGACTCTCCCTCTCTACCTGACTCTTCCTCTCTACCTGACCCTCCCTCTCTACCTGACTCTCCCTCTCTACCTGACTCTCCCTCTCTACCTGACTCTCCCTCTCTACCTGACTCTCCCTCTCTACCTGACTCTCCCTCTCTACCTGACTCTCCCTCTCTACCTGACTCTCCCTCTCTACCTGACTCTCCCTCTCTACCTGACTCTCCCTCTCTACCTGACTCTTCCTCTCTACCTGACCCTCCCTCTCTACCTGACTCTTCCTCTCTACCTGACTCTTCCTCTCTACCTGACTCTCCCTCTCTACCTGACTCTTCCTCTCTACCTGACCCTCCCTCTCTACCTGACTCTTCCCTACCCTGAATGAATGATAATATCAACACTGATGAATAGAGTCAACCCTCCCTCTCTACCTGACTCTTCCCTACCCTGAATGAATGATAATATCAACACTGGTGAATAGAGTCAACCCTCCCTCTCTACCTGACTCTTCCTCTCTACCTGACTCTCCCTCTCTACCTGACTCTCCCTCTCTACCTGACTCTCCCTCTCTACCTGACTCTCCCTCTCTACCTGACTCTTCCCTACCCTGAATGAATGATAATATCAACACTGGTGATGAATAGAGTCAACCCTCCCTCTCTACCTGACTCTTCCTCTCTACCTGACTCTCCCTCTCTACCTGACTCTCCCTCTCTACCTGACTCTTCCTCTCTACCTGACTCTCCCTCTCTACCTGACTCTTCCTCTCTACCTGACTCTTCCTCTCTACCTGACTCTTCCTCTCTACCTGACTCTCCCTCTCTACCTGACTCTCCCTGACTCTCCCTCTCTCCCTGACTCTCCCTCTCTCCCTGACTCTCCCTCTCTACCTGACTCTCCCTCTCTACCTGACTCTCCCTCTCTACCTGACTCTCCCTCTCTACCTGACTCTCCCTCTCTACCTGACTCTCCCTCTCTACCTGACTCTCCCTCTCTACCTGACTCTCCCTCTCTACCTGACTCTCCCTCTCTACCTGACTCTCCCCTACTCTCCCTCTCTACCTGACTCTCCCTCTCTACCTGACCCTCCCTCTCTACCTGACCCTCCCTCTCTACCTGACTCTCCCTCTCTACCTGACTCTCCCTCTCTCCCTCTCTCCCTGACTCTCCCTCTCTCCCTGACTCTCCCTCTCTCCCTGACTCTCCCTCTCTCCCTGACTCTCCCTCTCTCCCTGACTCTCCCTCTCTACCTGACTCTCCCTCTCTACCTGACTCTCCCTCTCTACCTGACTCTCCCTCTCTCCCTGACTCTCCCTCTCTCCCTGACTCTCCCTCTCTCCCTGACTCTCCCTCTCTACCTGACTCTTCCTCTCTCCCTGACTCTCCCTCTCTACCTGACTCTCCCCTACTCTCCCTCCCTCTCTACCTCTCTACCTGACTCTCCCCTACTCTCCCTCCCTACCTGACTCTCCTTCTCTCCCTGACTCTCCCTCTCTCCCTGACTCTCCCTCTCTACCTGACTCTCCCTCTCTACCTGACTCTCCCTCTCTACCTGACTCTCCCTCTCTACCTGACTCTCCCTCTCTACCTGACTCTCCCTCTCTACCTGACTCTCCCTCTCTACCTGACTCTCCCTCTCTACCTGACTCTCCCTCTCTACCTGACTCTCCCTCTCTACCTGACTCTCCCTCTCTACCTGACTCTCCCTCTCTACCTGACTCTCCCTCTCTACCTGACTCTCCCTCTCTACCTGACTCTCCCTCTCTACCTGACTCTCCCTCCCTACCTGACTCTCCCTCTCTCCCTGACTCTCCCTCTCTACCTGACTCTCCCTCTCTACCTCTCTACCTGACTCTCCCCTACTCTCCCTCTCTACCTGACTCTCCCTCTCTACCTGACTCTCCCTCTCTACCTCTCTACCTGACTCTCCCCTACTCTCCCTCTCTACCTGCCTCTTCCCTACTCTCCCTCTCTACCTGACTCTCCCCTACTCTCCCTCTCTCCCTCCCTCTCTACCTGACTCTCCCCTACTCTCCCTCCCTCTCTACCTGCCTCTTCCCTACACTCCCTCTCTACCTGACTCTCCCTCTCTACCTGACTCTCCCCTACTCTCCCTCCCTACCTGACTCTCCCATACTCTCCCTCCCTCTCTACCTGACTCTCCCCTACTCTCCCTCTCTACCTGACTCTTCCTCTCTACCTGACTCTTCCTCTCTACCTGACTCTCCCTCTCTACCTGACTCTTCCCTACTCTCCCTCCCTCTCTACCTGCCTCTCCCCTACTCTCCCTCCCTCTCTACCTGCCTCTTCCCTACACTCCCTCTCTACCTGACTCTCCCTCTCTACCTGACTCTCCCATACTCTCCCTCCCTCTCTACCTGACTCTCCCCTACTCTCCCTCTCTACCTGACTCTTCCTCTCTACCTGACACTCCCTCTCTACCTGACTCTCCCTCTCTACCTGACTCTCCCATACTCTCCCTCCCTCTCTACCTGCCTCTTCCCTACTCTCCCTCTCTACCTGACTCTCCCATACTCTCCCTCCCTCTCTACCTGACTCTCCCCTACTCTCCCTCTCTACCTGACTCTTCCTCTCTACCTGACTCTTCCTCTCTACCTGACTCTCCCTCTCTACCTGACTCTTCCTCTCTACCTGACTCTTCCCTACTCTCCCTCCCTACCTGACTCTTCCTCTCTACCTGACTCTTCCCTACTCTCCCTCTCTACCTGACTCTTCCCTACTCTCCCTCCCTACCTGACTCTTCCCTACTCTCCCTCCCTACCTGACTCTTCCCTACTCTCCCTCCCTACCTGACTCTTCCCTACTCTCCCTCTCTACCTGACTCTTCCCTACACTCCCTCTCTACCTGACTCTTCCCTACTCTTCCTCTCTACCTGACTCTCCCCTACTCTTCCTCTCTACCTGACTCTTCCCTACTGGCACACAGCAGCAGCACACCCGCCTCCCTCCCTCCCACTCAGTAATAAAAGTATCGCACCCCCCAGGGAGCGAGGCAGAAGTGTTGGCACCACGAGCACGTAACTGACTGTTTCTAACTCTGTGACTTAACGAGCCGACACCATGGCGACACGGCATAACACGCCTTCTCGCCACGCCGCCCTTCTGATCTCTCCATCTGACGCTCTGCCTCTGCTCACTGGGGAACATGGGAAACATCACCAACAGCTTTCAAAGTGCTAAGACGCACCACAAACCAAACCTCATCCATCTCTCCTTTCTATTCCTCAGTCCTCTCTTTATTCCTCAGTCCTCTCTCCTCTTTCTATTCCTCAGTCCTCTCTCCTCTTTCTATTCCAGTCCTCTCTCCTCTTTCTATTCCTCAGTCCTCTCTCCTCTTTCTATTCCAGTCCTCTCTCCTCTTTCTATTCCTCAGTCCTCTCTCCTCTTTCTATTCCTCAGTCCTCTCTCCTCTTTCTATTCCAGTCATCTCTCCTCTTTCTATTCCAGTCATCTCTCCTCTTTCTATTCCAGTCCTCTCTCCTCTTTCTATTCCAGTCCTCTCTCCTCTTTCTATTCCAGTCCTCTCTCCTCTTTCTATTCCAGTCCTCTCTCCTCTTTCTATTCCAGTCCTCTCTCCTCTTTCTATTCCAGTCCTCTCTCCTCTTTCTATTCCAGTCCTCTCTCCTCTTTCTATTCCAGTCCTCTCTCCTCTTTCTATTCCTCAGTCCTCTCTCCTCTTTCTATTCCTCAGTCCTCTCTCCTCTTTCTATTCCAGTCCTCTCTCCTCTTTCTATTCCAGTCCTCTCTCCTCTTTCTATTCCTCAGTCCTCTCTCCTCTTTCTATTCCAGTCCTCTCTCCTCTTTCTATTCCAGTCCTCTCTCCTCTTTCTATTCCAGTCCTCTCTCCTCTTTCTATTCCAGTCCTCTCTCCTCTTTCTATTCCAGTCCTCTCTCCTCTTTCTATTCCAGTCCTCTCTCCTCTTTCTATTCCAGTCCTCTCTCCTCTTTCTATTCCAGTCCTCTCTCCTCTTTCTATTCCAGTCCTCTCTCCTCTTTCTATTCCAGTCCTCTCTCCTCTTTCTATTCCAGTCCTCTCTCCTCTTTCTATTCCAGTCCTCTCTCCTCTTTCTATTCCAGTCCTCTCTCCTCTTTCTATTCCTCAGTCCTCTCTCCTCTTTCTATTCCTCAGTCCTCTCTCCTCTTTCTATTCCTCAGTCCTCTCTCCTCTTTCTATTCCTCAGTCCTCTCTCCTCTTTCTATTCCTCAGTCCTCTCTCCTCTTTCTATTCCTCAGTCCTCTCTCCTCTTTCTATTCCTCAGTCATCTCTCCTCTTTCTATTCCTCAGTCCTCTCCTCTTTCTATTCCTCAGTCCTCTCCTCTTTCTATTCCTCAGTCCTCTCCTCTTTCTATCCCTCAGTCCTCCTCTCCTCTCTCTATTCCTCAGTCCTCCTCTCCTCTCTCTATTCCTCAGTCCTCCTCTCCTCTTTCTATCCCTCAGTCCTCCTCTCCTCTCTCTATTCCTCAGTCCTCCTCTCCTCTCTCTATTCCTCAGTCCTCTCCTCTTTCTATTCCTCAGTCCTCCTCTCCTCTCTCTATTCCTCAGTCCTCTCCTCTTTCTATTCCTCAGTCTATTCCTCAGTCCTCTCCTCTTTCTACCTCACTAGTTTAATGTTGTAAGTGAGAACTCTACCTCAATAGATATAATAGCCGAAAGAGGTACATAATTAACTGGTTTCCCCATAACTAAACAGGGCCCGGTTTCCCCATAACTTAACAGGGCCCGGTTTCCCCATAACTAAACAGAGCCCGGTTTCCCCATAACTAAACAGGGCCCGGTTTCCCCATAACTAAACAGGGCCCGGTTTCCCCATAACTAAACAGGGCCCGGTTTCCCCATAACTAAACAGGGCCCGGTTTCCCCATAACTAAACAGGGCCCGGTTTCCCCATAACTAAACAGGGCCCGGTTTCCCCATAACTAAACAGGGCCCGGTTTCCCCATAACTAAACAGAGCCCGGGGTCCCCATAACTAAACAGAGCCCGGTTTCCCCATAACTAAACAGGGCCCGGTTTCCCCATAACTAAACAGGGCCCGGGGTCCCCATAGCTAAACAGAGCCCGGGGTCCCCATAACTAAACAGAGCCCGGTTTCCCCATAACTAAACAGGGCCCGGTTTCCCCATAACTAAACAGGGCCCGGGGTCCCCATAACTAAACAGGGCCCGGTTTCCCCATAACTAAACAGGGCCCGGTTTCCCCATAACTAAACAGGGCCCGGTTTCCCCATAACTAAACAGGGCCCGGTTTCCCCATAACTAAACAGAGCCCGGTTTCCCCATAACTAAACAGGGCCCGGTTTCCCCATAACTAAACAGGGCCCGGTTTCCCCATAACTAAACAGGGCCCGGTTTCCCCATAACTAAACAGAGCCCGGTTTCCCCATAACTAAACAGGGCCCGGGGTCCCCATAACTAAACAGAGCCCGGTTTCCCCATAACTAAACAGAGCCCGGTTTCCCCATAACTAAACAGGGCCCGGTTTCCCCATAACTAAACAGAGCCCGGTTTCCCCATAACTAAACAGGGCCCGGGGTCCCCATAACTAAACAGAGCCCGGTTTCCCCATAACTAGTAGTAATGGTATTTAGGTTAACGAGTGTTTTAACAATGCATCTTTCCTACAACAAGAAAGCAATATATTTCCACAGTACACTAGACCACAGCAAAACATGAACAACAGTCCAAACATAGCTGAGGGCAATAGAGCAAAATGTCCACTAGATGACAGCAAATGGACCCATCACGACCCTACAGGAAGGCTGAGAAATCCATATCTTCATTTAAACCAGGGTACTTAGTGGCCTGTTCATGTTTTGCTGTGGTCTAATGTACTGTGGAATATATTGCTTTCTTGTTCTGGACACTTCTCCCAGTCATGGGTAGGGTTGGGACTGCCTCTCTGGGTGTTCTGATGCTTCTAACTTGGAGTTGTATGCTCATGATAACATAGCTACAGTATTTTACCTTTTCATGTGTATATTATTGCTTACTAGGTGTGTCCAATTTGGTAACCACTCCCTCTTCTAATTAGGGCTAATTGGGAAAAGCCTTTCAAAAGAGGACATTGTATTCTCCCTTTTCTGTACTCCCTGACGAAGGCCATGCAGCCGAAACGCGTCGGTTTTTAAACAACTTTGTTTCCATTGAACATGCCATACTAATAAAGGCATTTTAATTAATTATATGAAGAGTTGCCTTGGTCCTCCTTTCTTTTTGATTATATGTTTGTAATTTTGTCAGAAAGTCGTTTTCATTGCAAGTTAAAGCGTACGGTTAGCTAGCTAGCTAACGTTAGCTGGTTGGTTGTCTCGCTAGTCAAAGTTACATGTATGATCTGTGTAGAAATATTATTCGTATCTCTGAGCAATTTGCATCGCTAGTTATAGCCTAATGTTAGCTAGCTAACGTTGAACCTAGTTGGTTAATGTTTAGTTACCTGTCGATTCATGCAGGGTAGTAACGTCATGAGTCGGGATTATGGTTAATTGTTTAGATAGCTAGCTACATGTCTAAACAAAAGACTCCACTATGCAAGGTTAAATAATAATAATAATTATATCCCAAGTATATAATTACAGTAAAGTACTTCAAGTTTGCAGTTGTATCTAAAAGAACACTATTTTGTTCCCAAATGTTTTAGTTTTTTTACCCTTTAGTGTGTAATTTTCTGTATTTATACTTGGGATAATGCTTTTCAACAGGAAAATATATATATATATTTTAAAGCTCCCTCCTTGGAAAAATCACTATGAGAAGGTCTTCTTACCTTGTTGAGTACGATGATCTCGTCTGCGTCTACGATGGTGGACAGTCTGTGAGCGATGAACACCGACGTCCGGTCCTGGACCAGACCCTTCATGGAACTAAGAATGTTCTAGAAGTACACAGAATCAACACAAACTATTAGAAAAAGTTCTAGAACGCTCTACACAGTTATTCGAAATGGTACTAGAATGTTGTAGACAAACAGAGGAACTGACCACTTCCGTATTGAGCGAGTCACTGGTACTTCCTGCTTTAGTTTTTGCTTGTAAGCAGGAATCAGGAGGATAGAATTATGGTCAGATTTGCCAAATGGAGGGCGGGGGAGAGCTTTGTATGTGGAGTAAAGGTGGTCTAGAGTTTGTTTTCCTCTGTTTGATGGCCTTATACAGCTGGTTGAGTGCGGTCTTAGTGCCAGTATCGCTTTGTGGTGGCAATAGACGGCTACGAAAAATATAAAATGAAAACTCTCTTGGTAGATAGTGTGGTCTACAGCTTATCATGAGGTAATCTAAAGCAATACCTCGAGACTTCTTTAATATTAGACACTAGAAGTTAGACAAATAGATCCATCCCTTCGAGGTGAGTAATCACTGTTCTGATGTCCTGAAGATATTTTCGGTCGTAAGAGACGGTAGCAGCAACATTATGTACTAAATAAGTTACAAACAATGCGAAAAACCAAACAAAATAGCACAGTTGGTTAGGAGTAGGGATGCACGATATATCGGTGAACATATCGGAATCTATGTGTAGTTTAACGCCCATGTGCAAAACCGATGTCAAAGCTGACGTGCATACCTATATAACGTAGGTACATGACGTAATGACGCCACGTAAAATGTTTCGCTATATGTGCAACACAGCATTCCTGAACTAGCCCACAGTGTCTGTGTGGATCGAACCGTCAACATGTCGAGCAGTCATTTGAAAGAGTAAGACATTTTCAGCAAGACAACTCAAAGGCGAAATCCATTAAAGCCAAGATAATGGAATTCATTGCCCTTGACAATCAACCATTCTCTGTCGTGGGTGATGTTGGCTTTCGCCGACTGGTCGAGCACCGGTACACACTAGTGCGCTATTTTTCAGATGTTTCCCTACCGGAGTTACACAGTAATAGTGTCACTGCTGTTAGCTTCACGACATACTATGGAACGCCGTTTGGGTCTTTGCGTGTCAAAAAAGATACAGCATGTCAAAGCTGTACTAAAAAGTCTGCAAACAAGTAAACACCGGCCACAAACGATGTGTTTACAATCCCACATTGGCAATAAAGCATAATTTGTTCGACCGCAACTTCTGGGGTAGCTAGCTAGCTTTAGCTTGGTACCTAGCTAGCGCCAATACAACCAGCCTGAAAACAATGACCAGTAGAAACTGCAGTCATTTTCATTATTCTTATCAAAGATTTAGGAATCCTTCTGAGTAAGTATTGTTGTTCGCCTATTGAAATTGAACTTCAGTTCGTAAAAATATATCGCTAGCTAGCTACTTAACCCTGTTGCCCAAAGCTAACGTTATAAGCAGCCAGCTAGCTTCATCTGGCTTGTGATGCTCGACCGGTCCGGCTTATGTATTGTGAAGCTAGCCACAATAAGGTTTAGGCACAATAGTGGAATTTGCAGTTTGCCTCCAAATAAAAGTATGTCAATGCAAATAAATACAAATAGTAGAATTATGATATACTTTTATTTTGAAGGCTAACTTCAAAGTCCACTATTGTGGCTAATCCTTATTGTGGCTAGCTTCACATAGATGGGTCCGCCCACCATTAATCAAATAAGAACTGCCGTATAAATTAGGGTTATTTTAGATGACGCCACCTAGCTATATAGTTAGCTAGCTATATAGTCACCTAGCTATATAGAAAACCACCATTAATCAAATAAGAACTGCCGTATACATTAGGGTTATTTTAGATGACGCCACCTAGCTATATAGTTAGCTAGCTATATAGTCACCTAGCTATATAGAAAACCACCATTAATCAAATAAGAACTGCCGTATAAATTAGGGTTATTTTAGATGATGCCACCTAGCTATATAGTTAGCTAGCTATATAGTCACCTAGCTATATAGAAAACCACCATTAATCAAATAAGAACTGCCGTATACATTAGGGTTATTTGAGATGATGACACCTAGCTATATAGTTAGCTAGCCAACTACAGCTACTGAAACAGATTATGTCGTGTTATTTGACGTGTATCTTTGACACACAAAGACCCAAACGGAGTTCCATAGAAATCCTGGTTGAAAATGAAACGAATGAACAAATGAAACAGCAAGGAAGTGAAAGAAATAGGTTTTAATTATTTTACTGGTAATGGGGACATACGTACATGCCAACAAAATAACTTTTTGGTCAGTATGGTGTGTGTGTGTGTAACCTTTATTTAACTAGGCAAATCAGTTAAGCACAAATTATTATCTACAAAGACGGCCTACACCGGCCAACCCCGGACGACGCTGGGCCAATTGTGCGCCGCCCTATGGGACTCCCAATCACGGCAAGATGTGATACAGCCTGGATTCAAACCAGGGACTGTAGTGACGCCTCTTGCACTGAGATGCAGTGCCTTAGACCGCTGCGTCCGTGTGTGTGTTAACTATTTAACTGTACTAGAAGTTAGAAAGGCCGCAAAAAAAATTAAATATCGCTTATTGGTATAGTTTTTTTTGGCAAGGAAAATATCGATATCGGCCAATGGCAGCCATCCCCTACAGCACCATTATTATTATTATCATCAACTATTAGAAATAGTTGTAGAATGTTCCAGAACAACACAATAACATTAAGTGTTAGAAATAGTTCTAGAACACTGTAGAGAAACAACACAGGAACATCGAGTATTAGAAATAGTTCTAGAACACTGTAGAGAAACAACACAGGAACATCGAGTATTAGAAATAGTTCTACAACACTGTAGAGAAAGAACACAGGAACATCGAGTATTAGAAATAGTTCTAGAACACTGTAGAGAAAGAACACAGGAACATCGAGTATTAGAAATAGTTCTAGAACACTGTAGAGAAACAACACAGGAACATCGAGTATTAGAAATAGTTCTAGAACACTGTAGAGAAACAACACAATAACAGTAAGTATTAGAAATAGTTCTAGAACACTGTAGAGAAACAACACAATAACAGTAAGTATTAGAAATAGTTCTAGAACACTGTAGAGAAACAACACAATAACAGTAAGTATTAGAAATAGTTCTAGAACACTGTAGAGAAACAACACAGGAACATCAAGTGTTAGAAATAGTTCTAGAACACTGTAGAGAAACAACACAGAAACATCGAGTATTAGAAATAGTTCTAGAACACTGTAGAGAAACAACACAATAACATTAAGTATTAGAAATAGTTCTAGAACACTGTAGAGAAACAACACAGGAACATCAAGTATTAGAAATAGTTCTAGAACACTGTAGAGAAACAACACAATAACATCGAGTATTAGAAATAGTTCTAGAACACTGTAGAGAAACAACACAGGAACATCAAGTATTAGAAATAGTTCTAGAACACTGTAGAGAAACAACACAATAACATTGAGTATTAGAAATAGTTCTAGAACACTGTAGAGAAACAACACAGGAACATCAAGTGTTAGAAATAGTTCTAGAACACTGTAGAGAAACAACACAGGAACATCGAGTATTAGAAATAGTTCTAGAACACTGTAGAGAAACAACACAGGAACATCGAGTATTAGAAATAGTTCTAGAACACTGTAGAGAAACAACACAGGAACATCAAGTATTAGAAATAGTTCTAGAACACTGTAGAGAAACAACACAGGAACATCAAGTATTAGAAATAGTTCTAGAACACTGTAGAGAAACAACACAGGAACATCGAGTATTAGAAATAGTTCTAGAACACTGTAGAGAAACAACACAGGAACATCAAGTATTAGAAATAGTTCTAGAACACTGTAGAGAAACAACACAGGAACATCAAGTATTAGAAATAGTTCTAGAACACTGTAGAGAAACAACACAATAACATTAAGTATTAGAAATAGTTCTAGAACACTGTAGAGAAACAACACAGGAACATCAAGTATTAGAAATAGTTCTAGAACACTGTAGAGAAACAACACAATAACAGTAAGTATTAGAAATAGTTCTAGAACACTGTAGAGAAACAACACAATAACAGTAAGTATTAGAAATAGTTCTAGAACACTGTAGAGAAACAACACAGGAACATCAAGTGTTAGAAATAGTTCTAGAACACTGTAGAGAAACAACACAGGAACATCGAGTATTAGAAATAGTTCTAGAACACTGTAGAGAAACAACACAGGAACATCGAGTATTAGAAATAGTTCTAGAACACTGTAGAGAAACAACACAGGAACATCAAGTATTAGAAATAGTTCTAGAACACTGTAGAGAAACAACACAGGAACATCAAGTATTAGAAATAGTTCTAGAACACTGTAGAGAAACAACACAGGAACATCGAGTATTAGAAATAGTTCTAGAACACTGTAGAGAAACAACACAGGAACATCGAGTATTAGAAATAGTTCTAGAACACTGTAGAGAAAGAACACAGGAACATCGAGTATTAGAAATAGTTCTAGAACACTGTAGAGAAAGAACACAGGAACATCGAGTATTAGAAATAGTTCTAGAACACTGTAGAGAAACAACACAGGAACATCGAGTATTAGAAATAGTTCTAGAACACTGTAGAGAAACAACACAATAACATTAAGTATTAGAAATAGTTCTAGAACACTGTAGAGAAACAACACAGGAACATCAAGTATTAGAAATAGTTCTAGAACACTGTAGAGAAACAACACAATAACATCGAGTATTAGAAATAGTTCTAGAACACTGTAGAGAAACAACACAGGAACATCAAGTATTAGAAATAGTTCTAGAACACTGTAGAGAAACAACACAATAACATCGAGTATTAGAAATAGTTCTAGAACACTGTAGAGAAACAACACAGGAACATCAAGTATTAGAAATAGTTCTAGAACACTGTAGAGAAACAACACAATAACAGTAAGTATTAGAAATAGTTCTAGAACACTGTAGAGAAACAACACAATAACAGTAAGTATTAGAAATAGTTCTAGAACACTGTAGAGAAACAACACAGGAACATCAAGTGTTAGAAATAGTTCTAGAACACTGTAGAGAAACAACACAGGAACATCGAGTATTAGAAATAGTTCTAGAACACTGTAGAGAAACAACACAATAACATTAAGTATTAGAAATAGTTCTAGAACACTGTAGAGAAACAACACAGGAACATCAAGTATTAGAAATAGTTCTAGAACACTGTAGAGAAACAACACAATAACATCGAGTATTAGAAATAGTTCTAGAACACTGTAGAGAAACAACACAGGAACATCAAGTATTAGAAATAGTTCTAGAACACTGTAGAGAAACAACACAATAACATTGAGTATTAGAAATAGTTCTAGAACACTGTAGAGAAACAACACAGGAACATCAAGTGTTAGAAATAGTTCTAGAACACTGTAGAGAAACAACACAGGAACATCGAGTATTAGAAATAGTTCTAGAACACTGTAGAGAAACAACACAGGAACATCGAGTATTAGAAATAGTTCTAGAACACTGTAGAGAAACAACACAGGAACATCGAGTATTAGAAATAGTTCTAGAACACTGTAGAGAAACAACACAGGAACATCAAGTATTAGAAATAGTTCTAGAACACTGTAGAGAAACAACACAGGAACATCGAGTATTAGAAATAGTTCTAGAACACTGTAGAGAAACAACACAGGAACATCAAGTATTAGAAATAGTTCTAGAACACTGTAGAGAAACAACACAGGAACATCAAGTATTAGAAATAGTTCTAGAACACTGTAGAGAAACAACACAATAACATTAAGTATTAGAAATAGTTCTAGAACACTGTAGAGAAACAACACAGGAACATCAAGTATTAGAAATAGTTCTAGAACACTGTAGAGAAACAACACAATAACAGTAAGTATTAGAAATAGTTCTAGAACACTGTAGAGAAACAACACAATAACAGTAAGTATTAGAAATAGTTCTAGAACACTGTAGAGAAACAACACAGGAACATCAAGTGTTAGAAATAGTTCTAGAACACTGTAGAGAAACAACACAGGAACATCGAGTATTAGAAATAGTTCTAGAACACTGTAGAGAAACAACACAGGAACATCGAGTATTAGAAATAGTTCTAGAACACTGTAGAGAAACAACACAGGAACATCAAGTATTAGAAATAGTTCTAGAACACTGTAGAGAAACAACACAGGAACATCAAGTATTAGAAATAGTTCTAGAACACTGTAGAGAAACAACACAGGAACATCGAGTATTAGAAATAGTTCTAGAACACTGTAGAGAAACAACACAGGAACATCGAGTATTAGAAATAGTTCTAGAACACTGTAGAGAAACAACACAATAACATCGAGTATTAGAAATAGTTCTAGAACACTGTAGAGAAACAACACAGGAACATCGAGTATTAGAAATAGTTCTAGAACACTGTAGAGAAACAACACAATAACATTAAGTATTAGAAATAGTTCTAGAACACTGTAGAGAAACAACACAGGAACATCGAGTATTAGAAATAGTTGTAGAATGTTCTAGGAGCACACCGATGCCAATATGACAGCCAGGATATATATGAAGCCGGTTTCTCTGAGAAATGCCATGAAAACAACTAAGTCAACACAGCAGCAGCCGGCAATATCTCCTGTCATCATCACCCCTCCGCCCCCGTGTGCTCCTGATGATATTTACATATGCCCATATAAAAAGCTTCACAATAAGAAAGCAATACAAATCTACATGTAATTCAGTAAGAACTATAATATGACGTGGCCTATTCTCTCCAAGTTCAGGACACAGTGTACTCTATCCCCTAACATCGACTGAGCTGACTGGTACACTGAGCTGCAGAAGAGACAACAGGTGGTGAAATGTGTGGGTTACCTCCTCAGTGATAGAGTCCAGCGAGGACGTAGCTTCATCATACAGCAGGATAGGAGGGTTCTTCAGAACGGCCCTGGCTATGGCCACACGTTGCTTCTCCCCACCTGAAACACACAGCAAGTTAATAATGCTGTCTTGACACACACGGCAACAGAGACAGAACAGGAAGTTAATAATGCTGTCTTGACACACACGGCAACAGAGACAGAACAGGAAGTTAATAATGCTGTCTTGACACACACGGCAACAGAGACAGAACAGGAAGTAAATAATGCTGTCTTGACACACCTGACAGTTTGAGTCTCCTCTCCCGACCAGAGTGTGTCTGACCTACCTGACAGTTTGAGTCTCCTCTCCAGACCAGAGTGTGTCTGACCTACCTGACAGTTTGAGTCTCCTCTCCCGACCAGAGTGTGTCTGACCTACCTGACAGTTTGAGTCTCCTCTCCCGACCAGAGTGTGTCTGACCTACCTGACAGTTTGAGTCCCCTCTCCCGACCAGAGTGAGTCTGATCTACTGGACAGTTTGAGTCTCCTCTCCCGACCAGAGTGTGTCTGACCTACCTGACAGTTTGAGTCCCCTCTCCCGACCAGAGTGTGTCTGACCTACCTGACAGTTTGAGTCTCCTCTCCCGACCAGAGTGTGTCTGACCTACCTGACAGTTTGAGTCTCCTCTCCCGACCAGAGTGTGTCTGACCTACCTGACAGTTTGAGTCTCCTCTCCCGACCAGAGTGTGTCTGACCTACCTGACAGTTTGAGTCTCCTCTCCCGACCAGAGTGTGTCTGACCTACCTGACAGTTTGAGTCCCCTCTCGCCGACCTGAGTGTCGTATCCGTGGGGCATCCTGAGGATGGCGTCGTGGATCCCTGCCAGCCGTGCCACCTGGTACACCTCCTCTGGCGTGGCGTTGATGTTCCCGTACTGAAGGTTGTAGAAGATGGTGTTGTGGAAGAGCACTGCATCCTGGGTAGGGAGGGGAGAGGAAACAGTACAATCAATACCTTCAGCTCAACATGAGGAGAGGAAACAGTACAATCAATCAATCAATACCTTCAGCTCAACATGAGGAGAGGAAACAGTACAATCAATACCTTCAGCTCAACATGAGGAGAGGAAACAGTACAATCAATCAATCAATACCTTCAGCTCAACATGAGGAGAGGAAACAGTACAATCAATCAATCAATACCTTCAGCTCAACTTGAGGAGAGGAAACAGTACAATCAATCAATCAATACCTTCAGCTCAACTTGAGGAGAGGAAACAGTACAATCAATACCTTCAGCTCAACATGAGGAGAGGAAACAGTACAATCAATCAATCAATACCTTCAGCTCAACATGAGGAGAGGAAACAGTACAATCAATCAATCAATACCTTCAGCTCAACATGAGGAGAGGAAACAGTACAATCAATCAATCAATACCTTCAGCTCAACATGAGGAGAGGAAACAGTACAATCAATCAATCAATACCTTCAGCTCAACATGAGGAGAGGAAACAGTACAATCAATCAATCAATACCTTCAGCTCAACTTGAGGAGAGGAAACAGTACAATCAATACCTTCAGCTCAACATGAGGAGAGGAAACAGTACAATCAATCAATCAATACCTTCAGCTCAACATGAGGAGAGGAAACAGTACAATCAATCAATCAATACCTTCAGCTCAACATGAGGAGAGGAAGCAGTACAATCAATCAATCAATACCTTCAGCTCAACATGAGGAGAGGAAACAGTACAATCAATCAATCAATACCTTCAGCTCAACATGAGGAGAGGAAACAGTACAATCAATCAATCAATACCTTCAGCTCAACTTGAGGAGAGGAAACAGTACAATCAATCAATCAATACCTTCAGCTCAACTTGGAGAGGAAACAGTACAATCAATACCTTCAGCTCAACATGAGGAGAGGAAACAGTACAATCAATCAATCAATACCTTCAGCTCAACATGAGGAGAGGAAACAGTACAATCAATCAATCAATACCTTCAGCTCAACATGAGGAGAGGAAACAGTACAATCAATCAATCAATACCTTCAGCTCAACATGAGGAGAGGAAACAGTACAATCAATCAATCAATACCTTCAGCTCAACATGAGGAGAGGAAACAGTACAATCAATCAATCAATACCTTCAGCTCAACTTGAGGAGAGGAAACAGTACAATCAATCAATCAATACCTTCAGCTCAACTTGAGGAGAGGAAACAGTACAATCAATACCTTCAGCTCAACATGAGGAGAGGAAACAGTACAATCAATCAATCAATACCTTCAGCTCAACATGAGGAGAGGAAACAGTACAATCAATCAATCAATACCTTCAGCTCAACATGAGGAGAGGAAACAGTACAATCAATCAATCAATACCTTCAGCTCAACATGAGGAGAGGAAACAGTACAATCAATCAATCAATACCTTCAGCTCAACTTGAGGAGAGGAAACAGTACAATCAATACCTTCAGCTCAACATGAGAGGAAACATCAGGAGAGGACAAGATAAAGTGTAGAAACAAACTGTTCTTTCAACATGTGAAGGAGGGGACCTGTAGTTTCTATATGCCTCCACAGTGCCCCCTGGTTGTGGGAGTTTGTTGTTGTCCAAGTCAACTTAATAAAGGATCAATACATTTAATCAAATCAAGTTAGTTTTACCTGTGGTACCACCCCTACGGCCCGTCGCAGACTGTCCAGTCCAACGTCTCTGATGTTCTGTCCAGCGATGTAGATGTTTCCCTTCTGGGGCTCGTAAAACCGGAACAGCATACGCACGATGGTGCTCTTCCTGAAACACAGAGCCATTATTACTGTGGTGCTCTTCCTGAAACACAGAACCATTATTACTGTGGTGCTCTTCCTGAAACACAGAACCATTATTACTGTGGTGCTCTTCCTGAAACAGAACCATTATTACTGTGGTGCTCTTCCTGAAACACAGAACCATTATTATTGATGATTATTATTATGATTATTATTATTTGGAGCTAGAACACCAGCATGTCACTGTTGGAGCTAGAAACACAAGCATTTCACTGTTGGAGCTAGAAACACCAGCATTTCACTGTTGGAGCTAGAAACACCAGCATTTCACTGTTGGAGCTAGAAACACCAGCATTTCACTGTTGGAGCTAGAAACACCAGCATTTCACTGTTGGAGCTAGGAACACCAGCATTTCACTGTTGGAGCTAGAAACACCAGCATTTCACTGTTGGAGCTAGAAACACCAGCATTTCACTGTTGGAGCTAGAAACACCAGCATTTCACTGTTGGAGCTAGGAACACCACCATTTCACTGTTGGAGCTAGAAACACCAGCATTTCACTGTTGGAGCTAGAAACACCAGCATTTCACTGTTGGAGCTAGAAACACCAGCATTTCACTGTTGGAGCTAGAAACACCAGCATTTCACTGTTGGAGCTAGAAACACCAGCATTTCACTGTTGGAGCTAGAAACACCAGCATTTCACTGTTGGAGCTAGGAACACCAGCATTTCACTGTTGGAGCTAGAAACACCAGCATTTCACTGTTGGAGCTAGAAACACCAGCATTTCACTGTTGGAGCTAGAAACACCAGCATTTCACTGTTGGAGCTAGAAACACCAGCATTTCACTGTTGGAGCTAGGAGCACCAGCATTTCACTGTTGGAGCTAGGAGCACCAGCATTTCACTGTTGGAGCTAGGAGCACCAGCATTTCACTGTTGGAGCTAGAAACACCAGCATTTCACTGTTGGAGCTAGAAACACCAGCATTTCACTGTTGATGCTAGGAACACCAGCATTTCACTGTTGGAGCTAGGAGCACCAGCATTTCACTGTTGGAGCTAGGAGCACCAGCATTTCACTGTTGGAGCTAGAAACACCAGCATTTCACTGTTGGAGCTAGAAACACCAGCATTTCACTGTTGGAGCTAGAAACACCAGCATTTCACTGTTGGAGCTAGAAACACCAGCATTTCACTGTTGGAGCTAGGAGCACCAGCATTTCACTGTTGGAGCTAGAAACACCAGCATTTCACTGTTGGAGCTAGAAACACCAGCATTTCACTGTTGGAGCTAGAAACACCAGCATTTCACTGTTGGAGCTAGAAACACCAGCATTTCACTGTTGGAGCTAGAAACACCAGCATTTCACTGTTGGAGCTAGAAACACCAGCATTTCACTGTTGGAGCTAGAAACACCAGCATTTCACTGTTGGAGCTAGAAACACCAGCATTTCACTGTTGGAGCTAGGAACACCAGCATTTCACTGTTGGAGCTAGAAACACCAGCATTTCACTGTTGGAGCTAGAAACACCAGCATTTCACTGTTGGAGCTAGAAACACCAGCATTTCACTGTTGGAGCTAGAAACACCAGCATTTCACTGTTGGAGCTAGAAACACCAGCATTTCACTGTTGGAGCTAGGAACACCAGCATTTCACTGTTGGAGCTAGAAACACCAGCATGGTTTTATGACTTTGGGGAAATAGGACTGACATTATAACTATAGTAGAAAGACTAAACTTGCAGAGCGAAGCTGAATAAGCACCGAAGTTTATAAGCACCAGATGTAATTGGAGGGGATTTAACGTTAAATACAGGTTAGGACAATAAGAGGCACATTTCCACTTCAACACTAGAACACATTAGTGAAGCAGCCGTTCAAGTAGAGCTGGTTAATAAAAGGTTTCTTCACAGAGACTTCAGACCCAGTGACCATGTTTACATGCACACCTATATCCCGATATCATTCGGGAGACTCAAGTATTCTGTTTTTGAGTTGACACATTTAATAAACATCATATCCTGTTGACAATAAACCCCCGAAAAGCTTGTATCCCAGTTACGTGATGCCTGGGCTATGCTGATCTTAGACGGGGTACTGCCTGGGCTATGCTGATCTTAGACGGGGTACTGCCTGGGCTATGCTGATCTTAGACGGGGTACTGCCTGGGCTATGCTGATCTTAGACGGGGTACTGCCTGGGCTATGCTGATCTTAGACGGGGTACTGCGGCATGCGGTTGACGGTTGTTTTTCACGGTCGGTGAAGGTCGGTAGAGGCCGGTGAAGGTCGGTGAAGGCCGGTGGCCGGTGAAGGCTGGTGAAGGTTGGTGAAGCCCGGTGAAGGCCGGTGAAGGTTGGTGGCCGGTGAAGGTCGGTGGCCGGTGAAGGTCGGTGAAGGTTGGTGGCCGGTGAAGGTAGGTGGAGGCCGGTGACGCCCGGTGAAGGCAAGTGAAGGCTCAGTAGGGCATATCATGGCTGTCAGTCTATGGGGTTGTGTGATGATGTTTTCATCGGATTGTTCAACAAATCACTTCAGAAAATACATTACCTGGCAGTTCCAGCCACAACCCATTACCTGGCAGTTCCAGCCACAACCCATTACCTGGCAGTTCCAGCCACAACCCATTACCTGGCAGTTCCAGCCACAACCCATTACCTGGCAGTTCCAGCCACAACCCATTACCTGGCAGTTCCAGCCACAACCCATTACCTGGCAGTTCCAGCCACAACCCATTACCTGGCAGTTCCAGCCACAACCCCTTACCTGGCAGTTCCAGCCACAACCCCTTACCTGGCAGTTCCAGCCACAACCCCTTACCTGGCAGTTCCAGCCACAACCCATTACCTGGCAGTTCCAGCCACAACCCATTACCTGGCAGTTCCAGCCACAACCCATTACCTGGCAGTTCCAGCCACAACCCAATACCTGGCAGTTCCAGCCACAACCCAATACCTGGCAGTTCCAGCCACAACCCATTACCTGGCAGTTCCAGCCACAACCCATTACCTGGCAGTTCCAGCCACAACCCATTACCTGGCAGTTCCAGCCACAACCATTTATTTAGCTGAAATTCCACACTGGACCGTACAGCATACTGGCTACTTTCACACCTACTTTAGACAAGGTTCTGCTTATAATTACTGACGTGTGGTAGTCCATATTATAATTACAGACATTGGTAGGCCATATTATAATTACTGACATGTGGTAGTCCATATTATAATTACTGACATTGGTAGTCCATATTATAATTACTGACATTGGTAGTCCATATTATAATTACTGACATTGGTAGTCCATATTATATATACTGACATTGGTAGTCCATATTATATATACTGACATTGGTAGTCCATATTATAATTACTGACATTGGTAGTCCATATTATAATTACAGACATTGGTAGTCCATATTATAATTACAGACATTGGTAGTCCATATTATAATTACAGACATTGGTAGTCCATATTATAATTACTGACATTGGTAGTCCATATTATAATTACAGACATTGGTAGTCCATATTATAATTACTGACATTGGTAGTCCATATTATAATTACTGACATTGGTAGTCCATATTATAATTACTGACATTGGTAGTCCATATTATAATTACTGACATTGGTAGTCCATATTATAATTACTGACATTGGTAGTCCATATTATAATTACTGACATTGGTAGGCCATATTATAATTACTGACATGTGGTAGTCCATATTATAATTACTGACATTGGTAGTCCATATTATAATTACTGACATTGGTAGTCCATATTATAATTACTGACATTGGTAGTCCATATTATAATTACTGACATTGGTAGTCCATATTATAATTACTGACATTGGTAGTCCATATTATAATTACTGACATTGGTAGTCCATATTATAATTACTGACATTGGTAGTCCATATTATAATTACTGACATTGGTAGTCCATATTATAATTACTGACATTGGTAGTCCATATTATAATTACTGACATTGGTAGGCCATATTATAATTACTGACATGTGGTAGTCCATATTATAATTACTGACATTGGTAGTCCATATTATAATTACTGACATTGGTAGTCCATATTATAATTACTGACATTGGTAGTCCATATTATAATTACTGACATTGGTAGTCCATATTATAATTACTGACATTGGTAGTCCATATTATAATTACTGACATGTGGTAGGCCATATTATAATTACTGACATGTGGTAGTCCATATTATAATTACTGACATTGGTAGTCCATATTATAACTACAGACATTTGGTAGTCCATATTATAACTACAGACATTTGGTAGTCCATATTATAACTACAGACATTTGGTAGTCCATATTATAATTACTGACATGTGGTAGTCCATATTATAATTACTGACATTGGTAGTCCATATTATAACTACTGACATTGGTAGTCCATATTATAATTACTGACATTGGTAGTCCATATTATAATTACTGACATTGGTAGTCCATATTATAACTACTGACATTGGTAGTCCATATTATAATTACTGACATTGGTAGTCCATATTATAACTACTGACATTGGTAGGCGATGTGTTTGTCAACTATAGTTAGATACATACAGCTTCTCTTCTGTTATAACAAACACGGCCAGACCAGGATGTTACAGACGAACACTGTTGACTAATGTTGTAAAATCCTGGTAACATTCCCATAATGTCCTGCTTCTCCAGAAACATGGGTAACATTCCCATAATGTCCTGCTTCTCCGGTAACATTCCCATAATGTCCTGCTTCTCCAGAAACATGGGTAACATTCCCATAATGTCCTGCTTCTCCAGAAACATGGGTAACATTCCCATAATATCCTGCTTCTCCAGAAACATGGGTAACATTCCCATAATGTCCTGCTTCTCCAGAAACATGGGTAACATTCCCATAATGTCCTGCTTCTCCAGAAACATGGGTAACATTCCCATAATATCCTGCTTCTCCAGAAACATGGGTAACATTCCCATAATATCCTGCTTCTCCAGAAACATGGGTAACATTCCCATAATGTCCTGCTTCTCCAGAAATCCTGCTGGACGATTCTGGATTTCCTGGTTATTCCCAATTCCAGGGACTTTGAGAAAGCTACCAGAAATGTACAACCCGACTGTTGACCAATGCACTTCATATGACCATTTCAGACAGGTCAAGGCCTTTCTAAATGAGTACTTACCCTGATCCGCTCCCTCCTACGATGGCCACCTTTTTCCCAGCCGGCACCTGGAAGGAGACGCCCTCTAGAACCTTCTGGCCTTCCAGGTACTCAAAGTAGACATCCTCAAACCTGATGGTGGCTTCTTGAGGGGTGATGGAGAGAGGAGGGGCCAGCTCTCTTTCCTAGAGTAGAGAGACAGGAGAGTTAGGATAGACTAGCTACTATAGACTTATCCCTAACCCCTGACCTCTAACCCTACTGGGGGGGGGGGGGGGGTAACAAGGAGGGCATAGGCCAGCTCCTTCTCCTATAGACAGAGGAGAGAAAATGGACTATAAGTATAGAACTTTCAGGAATACTGTTTGCAGCTAGTCAGTAATTACAGTGTTCTAGAACTGGACTATAAGTATAGAACCTTTAGGAATACTGTGTGCAGCTAGTCAGTAATTACAGTGTTCTAGAACTGGACTATAAGTATAGAACCTTTAGGAATACTGTGTGCAGCTAGTCAGTAATTACAGTGTTCTAGAACTGGACTATAAGAAACTAACCTTTAGGAATACTGTGTGCAGCTAGTCAGTAATTACAGTGTTCTAGAACTGGACTATAAGTATAGAACCTTTAGGAATACTGTGTGCAGCTAGTCAGTAATTACAGTGTTCTAGAACTGGACTATAAGTATAGAACCTTTAGGAATACTGTGTGCAGCTAGTCAGTAATTACAGTGTTCTAGAACTGGACTATAACTATAGAACCTTTAGGAATACTGTGTGCAGCTAGTCAGTAATTACAGTGTTCTAGAACTGGACTATAAGTATAGAACCTTTAGGAATACTGTGCACAGCTAGTCAGTAATTACAGTGTTCTAGAACTGGACTATAATTATAGAACCTTTAGGAATACTGTGTACAGCTAGTCAGTAATTAGTGTTCTAGAACTGGACTATAAGTATAGAACCTTTAGGAATACTGTGTACAGCTAGTCAGTAATTACAGTGTTCTAGAACTGGACTATAAGTATAGAACCTTTAGGAATACTGTGTGCAGCTAGTCAGTAATTACAGTGTTCTAGAACTGGACTATACGTATAGAACCTTTAGGAATACTGTGTGCAGCTAGTCAGTAATTACAGTGTTCTAGAACTGGACTATAAGTATAGTACCTTTAGGAATACTGTGCACAGCTAGTCAGTAATTACAGTGTTCTAGAACTGGACTATAAGTATAGAACCTTTAGGAATACTGTGCACAGCTAGTCAGTAATTACAGTGTTCTAGAACTGGACTATAAGTATAGAACCTTTAGGAATACTGTGTGCAGCTAGTCAGTAATTACAGTGTTCTAGAACTGGACTATAAGTATAGAACCTTTAGGAATACTGTGTGCAGCTAGCCAAAAATTACACTGTTCTAGAACTGGACTATAAGTATAGAACCTTTAGGAATACTGTGTGCAGCTAGTCAGTAATTACAGTGTTCTAGAACTGGACTATAACTATAGAACCTTTAGGAATACTGTGTGCAGCTAGTCAGTAATTACAGTGTTCTAGAACTGGACTATAAGTATAGAACCTTTAGGAATACTGTGCACAGCTAGTCAGTAATTACAGTGTTCTAGAACTGGACTATAATTATAGAACCTTTAGGAATACTGTGTACAGCTAGTCAGTAATTACAGTGTTCTAGAACTGGACTATAAGTATAGAACCTTTAGGAATACTGTGTACAGCTAGTCAGTAATTACAGTGTTCTAGAACTGGACTATACGTATAGAACCTTTAGGAATACTGTGTACAGCTAGTCAGTAATTACAGTGTTCTAGAACTGGACTATAAGTATAGAACCTTTAGGAATACTGTGTGCAGCTAGTCAGTAATTACAGTGTTCTAGAACTGGACTATACGTATAGAACCTTTAGGAATACTGTGTGCAGCTAGTCAGTAATTACAGTGTTCTAGAACTGGACTATAAGTATAGAACCTTTAGGAATACTGTGTACAGCTAGTCAGTAATTACAGTGTTCTAGAACTGGACTATAAGTATAGTACCTTTAGGAATACTGTGCACAGCTAGTCAGTAATTACAGTGTTCTAGAACTGGACTATAAGTATAGAAGCTTTAGGAATACTGTGTGCAGCTAGTCAGTAATTACAGTGTTCTAGAACTGGACTATAAGTATAGAACCTTTAGGAATACTGTGTGCAGCTAGTCAGTAATTACAGTGTTCTAGAACTGGACTATAAGAAACTAACCTTTAGGAATACTGTGTGCAGCTAGTCAGTAATTACAGTGTTCTAGAACTGAACTATAAGTATAGAACCTTTAGGAATACTGTGTGCAGCTAGTCAGTAATTACAGTGTTCTAGAACTGGACTATACGTATAGAACCTTTAGGAATACTGTGCACAGCTAGTCAGTAATTACAGTGTTCTAGAACTGGACTATAAGTATAGAACCTTTAGGAATACTGTGTGCAGCTAGTCAGTAATTACAGTGTTCTAGAACTGGACTATACGTATAGAACCTTTAGGAATACTGTGTGCAGCTAGTCAGTAATTACAGTGTTCTAGAACTGGACTATACGTATAGAACCTTTAGGAATACTGTGCACAGCTAGTCAGTAATTACAGTGTTCTAGAACTGGACTATAAGTATAGAATCTTTAGGAATACTGTGTACAGCTAGTCAGTAATTACAGTGTTCTAGAACTGGACTATAAGTATAGAACCTTTAGGAATACTGTGTACAGCTAGTCAGTAATTACAGTGTTCTAGAACTGGACTATAAGTATAGAACCTTTAGGAATACTGTGTACAGCTAGTCAGTAATTACAGTGTTCTAGAACTGGACTATAATTATAGAACCTTTAGGAATACTGTGTACAGCTAGTCAGTAATTACAGTGTTCTAGAACTGGACTATAAGTATAGAACCTTTAGGAATACTGTGCACAGCTAGTCAGTAATTACAGTGTTCTAGAACTGGACTATAAGTATAGAACCTTTAGGAATACTGTGTACAGCTAGTCAGTAATTACAGTGTTCTAGAACTGGACTATAAGTATAGAACCTTTAGGAATACTGTGTGCAGCTAGTCAGTAATTACAGTGTTCTAGAACTGGACTATAAGTATAGAACCTTTAGGAATACTGTGTGCAGCTAGTCAGTAATTACAGTGTTCTAGAACTGGACTATAAGTATAGAACCTTTAGGAATACTGTGCACAGCTAGTCAGTAATTACAGTGTTCTAGAACTGGACTATAAGTATAGAACCTTTAGGAATACTGTGTACAACTAGTCAGTAATTACAGTGTTCTAGAACTGGACTAAACGTATAGAACCTTTAGGAATACTGTGTGCAGCTAGTCAGTAATTACAGTGTTCTAGAACTGGACTATAAGTATAGAACCTTTAGGAATACTGTGCACAGCTAGTCAGTAATTACAGTGTTCTAGAACTGGACTATAATTATAGAACCTTTAGGAATACTGTGTACAGCTAGTCAGTAATTACAGTGTTCTAGAACTGGACTATAAGTATAGAACCTTTAGGAATACTGTGCACAGCTAGTCAGTAATTACAGTGTTCTAGAACTGGACTATAAGTATAGAACCTTTAGGAATACTGTGTACAGCTAGTCAGTAATTACAGTGTTCTAGAACTGGACTAAACGTATAGAACCTTTAGGAATACTGTGTGCAGCTAGTCAGTAATTACAGTGTTCTAGAACTGGACTATAAGTATAGAACCTTTAGGAATACTGTGCACAGCTAGTCAGTAATTACAGTGTTCTAGAACTGGACTATAAGTATAGAACCTTTAGGAATACTGTGTGCAGCTAGTCAGTAATTACAGTGTTCTAGAACTGGACTATAAGTATAGAACCTTTAGGAATACTGTGTGCAGCTAGTCAGTAATTACAGTGTTCTAGAACTGGACTATAAGAAACTAACCTTTAGGAATACTGTGTGCAGCTAGTCAGTAATTACAGTGTTCTAGAACTGGACTATAAGTATAGAACCTTTAGGAATACTGTGTACAGCTAGTCAGTAATTACAGTGTTCTAGAACTGGACTATAAGTATAGAACCTTTAGGAATACTGTGTGCAGCTAGTCAGTAATTACAGTGTTCTAGAACTGGACTATAAGTATAGAACCTTTAGGAATACTGTGTGCAGCTAGTCAGTAATTACAGTGTTCTAGAACTGGACTATAAGAAACTAACCTTTAGGAATACTGTGTGCAGCTAGTCAGTAATTACAGTGTTCTAGAACTGGACTATAAGTATAGAACCTTTAGGAATACTGTGTACAGCGTGTCAGTAATTACAGTGTTCTAGAACTGGTCTATAAGTATAGAACCTTTAGGAATACTGTGCACAGCTAGTCAGTAATTACACTGTTCTAGAACTGGACTATAAGTATAGAACCTTTAGGAATACTGTGTGCAGCTAGTCAGTAATTACAGTGTTCTAGAACTGGACTATAAGTATAGAACCTTTAGGAATACTGTGTACAGCTATTCAGTAATTACAGTGTTCTAGAACTGGACTATAAGTATAGAACCTTTAGGAATACTGTGTGCAGCTAGTCAGTAATTACAGTGTTCTAGAACTGGACTATAAGTATAGAACCTTTAGGAATACTGTGCACAGCTAGTCAGTAATTACAGTGTTCTAGAACTGGACTATAAGTATAGAACCTTTAGGAATACTGTGTGCAGCTAGTCAGTAATTACAGTGTTCTAGAACTGGACTATACGTATAGAACCTTTAGGAATACTGTGCACAGCTAGTCAGTAATTACAGTGTTCTAGAACTGGACTATAAGTATAGAACCTTTAGGAATACTGTGTGCAGCTAGTCAGTAATTACAGTGTTCTAGAACTGAACTATAAGTATAGAACCTTTAGGAATACTGTGTGCAGCTAGTCAGTAATTACAGTGTTCTAGAACTGGACTATACGTATAGAACCTTTAGGAATACTGTGCACAGCTAGTCAGTAATTACAGTGTTCTAGAACTGGACTATAAGTATAGAACCTTTAGGAATACTGTGTGCAGCTAGTCAGTAATTACAGTGTTCTAGAACTGGACTATACGTATAGAACCTTTAGGAATACTGTGTGCAGCTAGTCAGTAATTACAGTGTTCTAGAACTGGACTATACGTATAGAACCTTTAGGAATACTGTGCACAGCTAGTCAGTAATTACAGTGTTCTAGAACTGGACTATAAGTATAGAATCTTTAGGAATACTGTGTACAGCTAGTCAGTAATTACAGTGTTCTAGAACTGGACTATAAGTATAGAACCTTTAGGAATACTGTGTACAGCTAGTCAGTAATTACAGTGTTCTAGAACTGGACTATAAGTATAGAACCTTTAGGAATACTGTGTACAGCTAGTCAGTAATTACAGTGTTCTAGAACTGGACTATAATTATAGAACCTTTAGGAATACTGTGTACAGCTAGTCAGTAATTACAGTGTTCTAGAACTGGACTATAAGTATAGAACCTTTAGGAATACTGTGCACAGCTAGTCAGTAATTACAGTGTTCTAGAACTGGACTATAAGTATAGAACCTTTAGGAATACTGTGTACAGCTAGTCAGTAATTACAGTGTTCTAGAACTGGACTATAAGTATAGAACCTTTAGGAATACTGTGTGCAGCTAGTCAGTAATTACAGTGTTCTAGAACTAGACTATACGTATAGAACCTTTAGGAATACTGTGTGCAGCTAGTCAGTAATTACAGTGTTCTAGAACTGGACTATAAGTATAGAACCTTTAGGAATACTGTGTGCAGCTAGTCAGTAATTACAGTGTTCTAGAACTGGACTATAAGTATAGAACCTTTAGGAATACTGTGTGCAGCTAGTCAGTAATTACAGTGTTCTAGAACTGGACTATAAGTATAGAACCTTTAGGAATACTGTGTGCAGCTAGTCAGTAATTACAGTGTTCTAGAACTGGACTATACGTATAGAACCTTTAGGAATACTGTGTACAGCTAGTCAGTAATTACAGTGTTCTAGAACTGGACTATAAGTATAGAACCTTTAGGAATACTGTGTGCAGCTAGTCAGTAATTACAGTGTTCTAGAACTGGACTATAAGTATAGAACCTTTAGGAATACTGTGTGCAGCTAGTCAGTAATTACAGTGTTCTAGAACTGGACTATAAGTATAGAACCTTTAGGAATACTGTGTGCAGCTAGTCAGTAATTACAGTGTTCTAGAACTGGACTATAAGTATAGAACCTTTAGGAATACTGTGTGCAGCTAGTCAGTAATTACAGTGTTCTAGAACTGGACTATACGTATAGAACCTTTAGGAATACTGTGTACAGCTAGTCAGTAATTACAGTGTTCTAGAACTGGACTATAAGAAACTAACCTTTAGGAATACTGTGTGCAGCTAGTCAGTAATTACAGTGTTCTAGAACTGGACTATAAGTATAGAACCTTTAGGAATACTGTGTACAGCTAGTCAGTAATTACAGTGTTCTAGAACTGGACTATAAGTATAGAACCTTTAGGAATACTGTGTGCAGCTAGTCAGTAATTACAGTGTTCTAGAACTGGACTATAAGTATAGAACCTTTAGGAATACTGTGTGCAGCTAGTCAGTAATTACAGTGTTCTAGAACTGGACTATACGTATAGAACCTTTAGGAATACTGTGTACAGCTAGTCAGTAATTACAGTGTTCTAGATAGATCTTAGCTCTAGCCCACACAAGGTGAGCTCTAAGCCAAAAGAAGTGCACTACATAGGGAATAGGGTGCAATTGGTGTGTGTTACCTTGATCTTGGTGTCAATACTGAGCAGTGTGAAGAGTGTATTCATGTCGATCAGGGCCTGGCGTGTCTCTCTGTACACGGTGCCCAGGAAGTTAAGAGGCAGAGAGAGCTGGAAAAGCAGACCATTCACCATCACCAGGTCTCCTACTGTCATAGAGCCTGTCAACAACAACAGGAAGTTAAGAGACAGAGAGAGCTGGAACAGCAGACCATTCACCATCACCAGGTCTCCTACTGTCATAGAGCCTGTCAACAACAACAGGAAGTTAAGAGACAGAGAGAGCTGGAACAGCAGACCATCACTAGGTCTCCTACTGTCATAGAGCCTGTCAACAACAACAGGAAGTTAAGAGACAGAGCTGGAACAGCAGACCATTCATCATCACCAGGTCTCCTACTGTCATAGAGCCTGTCAACAACAACAGGAAGTTAAGAGACAGAGAGAGCTGGAACAGCAGACCATTCACCATCACCAGGTCTCCTACAGTCATAGAGCCTGTCAACAACAACAGGAAGTTAAGAGACAGAGCTGGAACAGCAGACCATTCACCATCACCAGGTCTCCTACTGTCATAGAGCCTGTCAACAACAACAGGAAGTTAAGAGACAGAGCTGGAACAGCAGACCATCACCAGGTCTCCTACAGTCATAGAGCCTGTCAACAACAACAGGAAGTTAAGAGACAGAGCTGGAACAGCAGACCATTCACCATCACCAGGTCTCCTACAGTCATAGAGCCTGTCAACAACAACAGGAAGTTAAGAGGCATTAGGAGCTGGAACAGCAGACCCTTCACCATCACCAGGTCTCCTACTGTCATAGAGCCTGTCAACAACAACAGGAAGTTAAGAGACAGAGCTGGAACAGCAGACCATCACCAGGTCTCCTACAGTCATAGAGCCTGTCAACAACAACAGGAAGTTAAGAGACAGAGCTGGAACAGCAGACCCTTGGTAGGACTAGGGTTAGTTAGGGTGTAGGTTGTAGGGGTTAGGGTGTAGGGGTTAGGGTGTAGGGGTTAGTTAGGGTGTAGGGTGTAGGGGTTAGTTAGGGTGTAGGGTGTAGGGGTTAGTTAGGGTGTAGGTTGTAGGGGTTAGTTAGTTAGGGTGTAGGGTGTAGGGGTTAGTTAGGGTGTAGGTTGTAGGGGTTAGTTAGGGTGTAGGGGTTAGGGTTAGTTAGGGTGTAGGGGTTAGTTAGGGTGTAGGGGTTAGTTAGGGTGTAGGGGTTAGTTAGGGTGTAGGGGTTAGTTAGGGTGTAGGGGTTAGGGTTAGTTAGGGTGTAGGGGTTAGTTAGGGTGTAGGGGTTAGGGTTAGTTAGGGTGTAGGGGTTAGTTAGGGTGTAGGGGTTAGGGTTAGCTAGGGTGTAGGGGTTAGTTAGGGTGTAGGGGTTAGTTAGGGTGTAGGGGTTAGTTAGGGTGTAGGGGTTAGTTAGGGTGTAGGGGTTAGTTAGGGTATAGGGGTTAGTTAGGGTATAGGGGTTAGTTAGGGTATAGGGGTTAGTTAGGGTGTAGGGGTTAGTTAGGGTGTAGGGGTTAGTTAGGGTGTAGGGGCTAGGGTTAGTTAGGGTGTAGGGGTTAGGGTTAGTTAGGGTGTAGGGGTTAGTTAGGGTGTAGGGGCTAGGGTTAGTTAGGGTGTAGGGGTTATGGTGTAGGGGTTAGTTAGGGTGTAGGGGTTAGGGTTAGTTAGGGTGAAGGGGATTTATGGTGTAGGGGTTAGTTAGGGTTAGTTCGGGTGTAGGGGTTAGGGTTAGTTAGGGTGTAAGGGTTAGTTAGGGTGTAGGGGTTAGTTAGGGTGTAGGGGTTAGTTAGGGTGTAGGGGTTAGTTAGCGTGTAGGGGTTAGTTAGCGTGTAGGGGTTAGTTAGCGTGTAGGGGTTAGTTAGCGTGTAGGGGTTAGTTAGCGTGTAGGGGTTAGGGTGTAGGGGTAGGGGTTATGGTGTAGGGGTTATGGTGTAGGGGTTATGGTGTAGGGGTTAGGGTGTAAGGGTTAGGGTGTAGGGGTTAGTTAGGGTTAGTTAGGGTGTAAGGGTTAGTTAGGGTGTAGGGGTTAGTTAGGGTGTAAGGGTTAGTTAGGGTGTAAGGGTTAGTTAGGGTGTAGGGGTTAGGGGTTAGTTAGGGTGTAGGGGTTAGGGGTTAGTTAGGGTGTAGGGGTTAGTGTTAGTTAGGGTGTAGGGGTTAGTTAGGATGTAGGGGTTAGGGTTAGTTAGGGTGTAAGGGTTAGTTAGGGTGTAAGGGTTAGTTAGGGTGTAAGGGTTAGTTAGGGTGTAAGGGTTAGTTAGGGTGTAAGGGTTAGTTAGGGTGTAAGGGTTAGGGGTTAGTTGGGGTGTAGGGGTTAGGGGTTAGTTAGGGTGTAGGGGTTAGTTAGGATGTAGGGGTTAGGGTGTAAGGGTTATGGTGTAGGGGTTAGGGTGTAGGGGTTAGGGTGTAGGGGTTAGGGTGTAGGGGTTAGTTAGGGTTAGTTAGGGTGTAGGGGGTAGTTAGGGTGTAGGGGTTAGGGGTTAGTTAGGGTGTAGGGGTTAGTTAGGGTGTAGGGGTTAGTTAGGGTGTAGGGGTTAGTTAGGGTGTAGGGGTTAGTTAGGGTGTAGGGGTTAGTTAGGGTGTAGGGGTTAGTTAGGGTGTAGGGGTTAGTTAGGGTATAGGGTGTAGGGGTTAGGGTTAGTTAGGGTGTAGGGGTTAGTTAGGGTGTAGGGGTTAGTTAGGGTGTAGGGGTTAGTTAGGGTATAGGGTGTAGGGGTTAGGGTTAGTTAGGGTGTAGGGGTTAGTTAGGGTGTAGGGGTTAGTGTTAGTTAGGGTGTAGGGGTTAGTTAGGGTGTAGGGGTTAGTTAGGGGTTAGGGGTTAGTTAGGGTGTAAGGGTTAGTTAGGGTGTAGGGGTTAGTTAGGGTGTAGGGGTTAGTTAGGGTGTAGGGGTTAGTTAGGGTGTAGGGGTTAGTTAGGGTGTAGGGGTTAGTTAGGGTGTAAGGGTTAGTTAGGGGTTAGGGGTTAGTTAGGGTATAGGGTGTAGGGGTTAGTGTTAGTTAGGGTGTAGGGGTTAGGGGTTAGTTAGGGTATAGGGGGTAGTTAGGGTATAGGGGGTAGTTAGGGTATAGGGGGTAGTTAGGGTATAGGGGGTAGTTAGGGTATAGGGGGTAGTTAGGGGGGAGTTAGGGGGTAGTTAGGGGGGAGTTAGGGGGTAGTTAGGGGGGAGTTAGGGTATAGGGGGGAGTTAGGGTATAGGGGGGAGTTAGGGTATAGGGGGGAGTTAGGGTATAGGGGGGAGTTAGGGTATAGGGGGGAGTTAGGGTATAGGGGGGAGTTAGGGTATAGGGGGGAGTTAGGGTATAGGGGGGAGTTAGGGTATAGGGGGGAGTTAGGGTATAGGGGGTAGTTAGGGTATAGGGGGTAGTTAGGGTATAGGGGGTAGTTAGGGTATAGGGGGTAGTTAGGGTATAGGGGGTAGTTAGGGTATAGGGGGTAGTTAGGGCATAGGGGGTAGTTAGGGCATAGGGGGTAGTTAGGGCATAGGGGGTAGTTAGGGAATAGGGGGTAGTTAGGGTATAGGGGGTAGTTAGGGTATAGGGGGTAGTTAGGGTATAGGGGGTAGTTAGGGTATAGGGGGTAGTTAGGGTATAAAGTTAGTTAGGGTATAGGGGGTAGTTAGGGTATAGGGTATAGGGGTAGACTGACCTGCCATGATCCCCTTGCTAGCTAGGGGTAGTTAGGGTATAGGGGGTAGTTAGGGTATAGGGGGTAGGGGTTAGTTAGGGTATAGGGGGTAGTTAGGGTATAGGGGGTAGTTAGGGTATAGGGGTTAGTTAGGGTATAGGGGGTAGTTAGGGTATAGGGGGTAGTTAGGGTATAGGGGGTAGTTAGGGTATAGGGGGTAGTTAGGGTATAGGGGGTAGTTAGGGTATAGGGGGTAGTTAGGGTATAGGGGGTAGTTAGGGTATAGGGGGTAGTTAGGGTATAGGGGGTAGTTAGGGTATAGGGGGTAGTTAGGGTATAGGGGGTAGTTAGGGTATAGGGGGTAGTTAGGGTATAGGGGGTAGTTAGGGTATAGGGGGTAGTTAGGGTATAGGGGGTAGTTAGGGTATAGGGGGTAGTTAGGGTATAGGGGGTAGTTAGGGTATAGGGGGTAGTTAGGGTATAGGGGGTAGTTAGGGTATAGGGGGTAGTTAGGGTATAGGGGGTAGTTAGGGTATAGGGGGTAGGGGTAGACTGACCTGCCATGATCCCCTTGCTAGCTAGGGTTAGTTAGGGTATAGGGGGTAGTTAGGGTATAGGGGGTAGTTAGGGTATAGGGGGTAGTTAGGGTATAGGGGGTAGTTAGGGTATAGGGGGTAGTTAGGGTATAGGGGGTAGTTAGGGTATAGGGGGTAGTTAGGGTATAGGGGGTAGTTAGGGTATAGGGGGTAGTTAGGGTATAGGGGGTAGTTAGGGTATAGGGGGTAGTTAGGGTATAGGGGGTAGTTAGGGTATAGGGGGTAGTTAGGGTATAGGGGGTAGTTAGGGTATAGGGGGTAGTTAGGGTATAGGGGGTAGTTAGGGTATAGGGGGTAGTTAGGGTATAGGGGGTAGTTAGGGTATAGGGGGTAGTTAGGGTATAGGGGGTAGTTAGGGTATAGGGGTAGTTAGGGTATAGGGGGTAGGGGTAGACTGACCTGCCATGATCCCCTTGCTAGCTAGGGTTAGTTAGGGTATAGGGGGTAGTTAGGGTATAGGGGGTAGTTAGGGTATAGGGGGTAGTTAGGGTATAGGGGGTAGTTAGGGTATAGGGGGTAGTTAGGGTATAGGGGGTAGTTAGGGTATAGGGGGTAGTTAGGGTATAGGGGGTAGTTAGGGTATAGGGGGTAGTTAGGGTATAGGGGGTAGTTAGGGTATAGGGGGTAGTTAGGGTATAGGGGGTAGTTAGGGTATAGGGGGTAGTTAGGGTATAGGGGGTAGTTAGGGTATAGGGGGTAGTTAGGGTATAGGGGGTAGTTAGGGTATAGGGGGTAGTTAGGGTATAGGGGGTAGTTAGGGTATAGGGGGTAGGGGTAGACTGACCTGCCATGATCCCCTTGCTAGCTAGGGGTAGTTAGGGTATAGGGGGTAGTTAGGGTATAGGGGGTAGTTAGGGTATAGGGGGTAGTTAGGGTATAGGGGGTAGTTAGGGTATAGGGGGTAGTTAGGGTATAGGGGGTAGTTAGGGTATAGGGGTAGTTAGGGTATAGGGGGTAGTTAGGGTATAGGGGGTAGTTAGGGTATAGGGGGTAGTTAGGGTATAGGGGGTAGTTAGGGTATAGGGGGTAGTTAGGGTATAGGGGGTAGTTAGGGTATAGGGGGTAGTTAGGGTATAGGGGGTAGTTAGGGTATAGGGGGTAGTTAGGGTATAGGGGGTAGTTAGGGTATAGGGGGTAGTTAGGGTATAGGGGTAGACTGACCTGCCATGATCCCCTTGCTAGCTAGGGGTAGTTAGGGTATAGGGGGTAGTTAGGGTAGTTAGGGTATAGGGGGTAGGGGTTAGTTAGGGTATAGGGGGTAGTTAGGGTATAGGGTATAGGGGTAGACTGACCTGCCATGATCCCCTTGCTAGCTAGGGGTAGTTAGGGTATAGGGGGTAGTTAGGGTATAGGGGGTAGGGGTTAGTTAGGGTATAGGGGGTAGTTAGGGTATAGGGGGTAGTTAGGGTATAGGGGGTAGTTAGGGTATAGGGGTTAGTTAGGGTATAGGGGTTAGTTAGGGTATAGGGGGTAGTTAGGGTATAGGGGGTAGTTAGGGTATAGGGGGTAGTTAGGGTATAGGGGGTAGTTAGGGTATAGGGGGTAGTTAGGGTATAGGGGGTAGTTAGGGTATAGGCGGTAGTTAGGGTATAGGGGGTAGTTAGGGCATAGGGGGTAGTTAGGGCATAGGGGGTAGTTAGGGCATAGGGGGTAGTTAGGGCATAGGGGGTAGTTAGGGCATAGGGGGTAGTTAGGGTATAGGGGGTAGTTAGGGTATAGGGGGTAGTTAGGGTATAGGGGGTAGTTAGGGTATAGGGGGTAGTTAGGGTATAGGGGGTAGTTAGGGTATAGGGGGTAGTTAGGGTATAGGGGTTAGTTAGGGTATAGGGGGTAGTTAGGGTATAGGGGTTAGTTAGGGTATAGGGGTTAGTTAGGGTATAGGGGGTAGTTAGGGTATAGGGTATAGGGGTAGACTGACCTGCCATGATCCCCTTGCTAGCTAGGGGTAGTTAGGGTATAGGGGGTAGTTAGGGTATAGGGGGTAGGGGTTAGTTAGGGTATAGGGGGTAGTTAGAGTATAGGGGGTAGTTAGGGTATAGGGGGTAGTTAGGGTATAGGGGGTAGTTAGGGTATAGGGGTTAGTTAGGGTATAGGGGGTAGTTAGGGTATAGGGGGTAGTTAGGGTATAGGGGGTAGTTAGGGTATAGGGGGTAGTTAGGGTATAGGGGGTAGTTAGGGTATAGGGGGTAGTTAGGGTATAGGGGGTAGTTAGGGTATAGGGGGTAGTTAGGGTATAGGGGGTAGTTAGGGTATAGGGGGTAGTTAGGGTATAGGGGGTAGTTAGGGTATAGGGGGTAGTTAGGGTATAGGGGGTAGTTAGGGTATAGGGGGTAGTTAGGGTATAGGGGGTAGTTAGGGTATAGGGGGTAGTTAGGGTATAGGGGGTAGTTAGGGTATAGGGGGTAGTTAGGGTATAGGGGGTAGTTAGGGTATAGGGGGTAGTTAGGGTATAGGGGGTAGTTAGGGTATAGGGGGTAGTTAGGGTATAGGGGGTAGTTAGGGTATAGGGGGTAGTTAGGGTATAGGGGGTAGGGGTAGACTGACCTGCCATGATCCCCTTGCTAGCTAGGGTTAGTTAGGGTATAGGGGGTAGTTAGGGTATAGGGGGTAGTTAGGGTATAGGGGGTAGTTAGGGTATAGGGGGTAGTTAGGGTATAGGGGGTAGTTAGGGTATAGGGGGTAGTTAGGGTATAGGGGGTAGTTAGGGTATAGGGGGTAGTTAGGGTATAGGGGGTAGTTAGGGTATAGGGGGTAGTTAGGGTATAGGGGGTAGTTAGGGTATAGGGGGTAGGGGTAGACTGACCTGCCATGATCCCCTTGCTAGCTAGGGGTAGTTAGGGTATAGGGGGTAGTTAGGGTATAGGGGGTAGTTAGGGTATAGGGGGTAGTTAGGGTATAGGGGGTAGTTAGGGTATAGGGGGTAGTTAGGGTATAGGGGGTAGTTAGGGTATAGGGGGTAGTTAGGGTATAGGGGGTAGTTAGGGTATAGGGGGTAGTTAGGGTATAGGGGGTAGTTAGGGTATAGGGGGTAGTTAGGGTATAGGGGGTAGTTAGGGTATAGGGGGTAGTTAGGGTATAGGGGGTAGTTAGGGTATAGGGGGTAGTTAGGGTATAGGGGGTAGTTAGGGTATAGGGGGTAGTTAGGGTATAGGGGGTAGTTAGGGTATAGGGGTAGACTGACCTGCCATGATCCCCTTGCTAGCTAGGGGTAGTTAGGGTATAGGGGGTAGTTAGGGTAGTTAGGGTATAGGGGGTAGGGGTTAGTTAGGGTATAGGGGGTAGTTAGGGTATAGGGTATAGGGGTAGACTGACCTGCCATGATCCCCTTGCTAGCTAGGGGTAGTTAGGGTATAGGGGGTAGTTAGGGTATAGGGGGTAGGGGTTAGTTAGGGTATAGGGGGTAGTTAGGGTATAGGGGGTAGTTAGGGTATAGGGGGTAGTTAGGGTATAGGGGGTAGTTAGGGTATAGGGGGTAGTTAGGGTATAGGGGGTAGTTAGGGTATAGGGGGTAGTTAGGGTATAGGGGGTAGTTAGGGTATAGGGGGTAGTTAGGGTATAGGGGGTAGTTAGGGTATAGGGGGTAGTTAGGGTATAGGGGGTAGTTAGGGTATAGGGGGTAGTTAGGGTATAGGGGGTAGTTAGGGTATAGGGGGTAGTTAGGGTATAGGGGGTAGTTAGGGTATAGGGGGTAGTTAGGGTATAGGGGGTAGGGGTAGACTGACCTGCCATGATCCCCTTGCTAGCTAGGGGTAGTTAGGGTATAGGGGGTAGTTAGGGTATAGTGGGTAGTTAGGGTATAGGGGGTAGTTAGGGTATAGGGGGTAGTTAGGGTATAGGGGGTAGTTAGGGTATAGGGGGTAGTTAGGGTATAGGGGGTAGTTAGGGTATAGGGGGTAGTTAGGGTATAGGGGGTAGTTAGGGTATAGGGGGTAGTTAGGGTATAGGGGGTAGTTAGGGTATAGGGGGTAGGGGTAGACTGACCTGCCATGATCCCCTTGCTAGCTAGGGGTAGTTAGGGTATAGGGGGTAGTTAGGGTATAGGGGGTAGTTAGGGTATAGGGGGTAGTTAGGGTATAGGGGGTAGTTAGGGTATAGGGGGTAGTTAGGGTATAGGGGGTAGTTAGGGTATAGGGGGTAGTTAGGGTATAGGGGGTAGTTAGGGTATAGGGGGTAGTTAGGGTATAGGGGGTAGTTAGGGTATAGGGGGTAGTTAGGGTATAGGGGGTAGTTAGGGTATAGGGGGTAGTTAGGGTATAGGGGGTAGTTAGGGTATAGGGGGTAGTTAGGGTATAGGGGGTAGTTAGGGTATAGGGGGTAGTTAGGGTATAGGGGGTAGTTAGGGTATAGGGGGTAGTTAGGGTATAGGGGGTAGTTAGGGTATAGGGGGTAGGGGTAGACTGACCTGCCATGATCCCCTTGCTAGCTAGGGGTAGTTAGGGTATAGGGGGTAGTTAGGGTATAGTGGGTAGTTAGGGTATAGGGGGTAGTTAGGGTATAGGGGGTAGTTAGGGTATAGGGGGTAGTTAGGGTATAGGGGGTAGTTAGGGTATAGGGGGTAGTTAGGGTATAGGGGGTAGTTAGGGTATAGGGGGTAGTTAGGGTATAGGGGGTAGTTAGGGTATAGGGGGTAGTTAGGGTATAGGGGGTAGTTAGGGTATAGGGGGTAGGGGTAGACTGACCTGCCATGATCCCCTTGCTAGCTAGGGGTAGTTAGGGTATAGGGGGTAGTTAGGGTATAGGGGGTAGTTAGGGTATAGGGGGTAGTTAGGGTATAGGGGGTAGTTAGGGTATAGGGGGTAGTTAGGGTATAGGGGGTAGTTAGGGTATAGGGGGTAGTTAGGGTATAGGGGGTAGTTAGGGTATAGGGGGTAGTTAGGGTATAGGGGGTAGTTAGGGTATAGGGGGTAGTTAGGGTATAGGGGGTAGTTAGGGTATAGGGGGTAGTTAGGGTATAGGGGGTAGTTAGGGTATAGGGGGTAGTTAGGGTATAGGGGGTAGTTAGGGTATAGGGGGTAGTTAGGGTATAGGGGGTAGTTAGGGTATAGGGGGTAGTTAGGGTATAGGGGGTAGTTAGGGTATAGGGGGTAGTTAGGGTATAGGGTATAGGGGTAGACTGACCTGCCATGATCCCCTTGCTAGCTAGGGGTAGTTAGGGTATAGGGGGTAGTTAGGGTAGTTAGGGTATAGGGGGTAGGGGTTAGTTAGGGTATAGGGGGTAGTTAGGGTATAGGGGGTAGTGGGTAGTTAGGGTATAGGGGGTAGTTAGGGTATAGGGGGTAGTTAGGGTATAGGGGGTAGTTAGGGTATAGGGGGTAGTTAGGGTATAGGGGGTAGTTAGGGTATAGGGGGTAGTTAGGGTATAGGGGGTAGTTAGGGTATAGGGGGTAGTTAGGGTATAGGGGGTAGTTAGGGTATAGGGGGTAGTTAGGGTATAGGGGGTAGGGGTAGACTGACCTGCCATGATCCCCTTGCTAGCTAGGGGTAGTTAGGGTATAGGGGGTAGTTAGGGTATAGGGGGTAGTTAGGGTATAGGGGGTAGTTAGGGTATAGGGGGTAGTTAGGGTATAGGGGGTAGTTAGGGTATAGGGGGTAGTTAGGGTATAGGGGGTAGTTAGGGTATAGGGGGTAGTTAGGGTATAGGGGGTAGTTAGGGTATAGGGGGTAGTTAGGGTATAGGGGGTAGTTAGGGTATAGGGGGTAGTTAGGGTATAGGGGGTAGTTAGGGTATAGGGGGTAGTTAGGGTATAGGGGGTAGTTAGGGTATAGGGGGTAGTTAGGGTATAGGGGGTAGGGGTAGACTGACCTGCCATGATCCCCTTGCTAGCTAGGGGTAGTTAGGGTATAGGGGGTAGTTAGGGTATAGTGGGTAGTTAGGGTATAGGGGGTAGTTAGGGTATAGGGGGTAGTTAGGGTATAGGGGGTAGTTAGGGTATAGGGGGTAGTTAGGGTATAGGGGGTAGTTAGGGTATAGGGGGTAGTTAGGGTATAGGGGGTAGTTAGGGTATAGGGGGTAGTTAGGGTATAGGGGGTAGGGGTAGACTGACCTGCCATGATCCCCTTGCTAGCTAGGGGTAGTTAGGGTATAGGGGGTAGTTAGGGTATAGGGGGTAGTTAGGGTATAGGGGGTAGTTAGGGTATAGGGGGTAGTTAGGGTATAGGGGGTAGTTAGGGTATAGGGGGTAGTTAGGGTATAGGGGGTAGTTAGGGTATAGGGGGTAGTTAGGGTATAGGGGGTAGTTAGGGTATAGGGGGTAGTTAGGGTATAGGGGGTAGTTAGGGTATAGGGGGTAGGGGTAGACTGACCTGCCATGATCCCCTTGCTAGCTAGGGGTAGTTAGGGTATAGGGGGTAGTTAGGGTATAGGGGGTAGTTAGGGTATAGGGGGTAGTTAGGGTATAGGGGGTAGTTAGGGTATAGGGGGTAGTTAGGGTATAGGGGGTAGTTAGGGTATAGGGGGTAGTTAGGGTATAGGGGGTAGTTAGGGTATAGGGGGTAGTTAGGGTATAGGGGGTAGTTAGGGTATAGGGGGTAGTTAGGGTATAGGGGGTAGTTAGGGTATAGGGGGTAGTTAGGGTATAGGGGGTAGTTAGGGTATAGGGGGTAGTTAGGGTATAGGGGGTAGTTAGGGTATAGGGGGTAGTTAGGGTATAGGGGGTAGTTAGGGTATAGGGGGTAGTTAGGGTATAGGGGGTAGTTAGGGTATAGGGGGTAGTTAGGGTATAGGGGGTAGTTAGGGTATAGGGGGTAGTTAGGGTATAGGGGGTAGTTAGGGTATAGGGGGTAGGGGTAGACTGACCTGCCATGATCCCCTTGCTAGCTAGGGGTAGTTAGGGTATAGGGGGTAGTTAGGGTATAGTGGGTAGTTAGGGTATAGGGGGTAGTTAGGGTATAGGGGGTAGTTAGGGTATAGGGGGTAGTTAGGGTATAGGGGGTAGTTAGGGTATAGGGGGTAGTTAGGGTATAGGGGGTAGTTAGGGTATAGGGGGTAGTTAGGGTATAGGGGGTAGTTAGGGTATAGGGGGTAGTTAGGGTATAGGGGGTAGTTAGGGTATAGGGGGTAGTTAGGGTATAGGGGGTAGTTAGGGTATAGGGGGTAGTTAGGGTATAGGGGTAGTTAGGGTATAGGGGGTAGTTAGGGTATAGGGGGTAGTTAGGGTATAGGGGGTAGTTAGGGTATAGGGGGTAGTTAGGGTATAGGGGGTAGTTAGGGTATAGGGGGTAGTTAGGGTATAGGGGGTAGTTAGGGTATAGGGGGTAGTTAGGGTATAGGGGGTAGTTAGGGTATAGGGGGTAGTTAGGGTATAGGGGGTAGTTAGGGTATAGGGTATAGGGGTAGACTGACCTGCCATGATCCCCTTGCTAGCTAGGGGTAGTTAGGGTATAGGGGGTAGTTAGGGTAGTTAGGGTATAGGGGGTAGGGGTTAGTTAGGGTATAGGGGGTAGTTAGGGTATAGGGGGTAGTTAGGGTATAGGGGGTAGTTAGGGTATAGGGGGTAGTTAGGGTATAGGGGGTAGTTAGGGTATAGGGGGTAGTTAGGGTATAGGGGGTAGTTAGGGTATAGGGGGTAGTTAGGGTATAGGGGGTAGTTAGGGTATAGGGGGTAGTTAGGGTATAGGGGGTAGTTAGGGTATAGGGGGTAGTTAGGGTATAGGGGGTAGTTAGGGTATAGGGGGTAGGGGTAGACTGACCTGCCATGATCCCCTTGCTAGCTAGGGGTAGTTAGGGTATAGGGGGTAGTTAGGGTATAGTGGGTAGTTAGGGTATAGGGGGTAGTTAGGGTATAGGGGGTAGTTAGGGTATAGGGGGTAGTTAGGGTATAGGGGGTAGTTAGGGTATAGGGGGTAGTTAGGGTATAGGGGGTAGTTAGGGTATAGGGGGTAGTTAGGGTATAGGGGGTAGTTAGGGTATAGGGGGTAGTTAGGGTATAGGGGGTAGGGGTAGACTGACCTGCCATGATCCCCTTGCTAGCTAGGGGTAGTTAGGGTATAGGGGGTAGTTAGGGTATAGGGGGTAGTTAGGGTATAGGGGGTAGTTAGGGTATAGGGGGTAGTTAGGGTATAGGGGGTAGTTAGGGTATAGGGGGTAGTTAGGGTATAGGGGGTAGTTAGGGTATAGGGGGTAGTTAGGGTATAGGGGGTAGTTAGGGTATAGGGGGTAGTTAGGGTATAGGGGGTAGTTAGGGTATAGGGGGTAGTTAGGGTATAGGGGGTAGTTAGGGTATAGGGGGTAGTTAGGGTATAGGGGGTAGTTAGGGTATAGGGGGTAGTTAGGGTATAGGGGGTAGTTAGGGTATAGGGGGTAGGGGTAGACTGACCTGCCATGATCCCCTTGCTAGCTAGGGGTAGTTAGGGTATAGGGGGTAGTTAGGGTATAGTGGGTAGTTAGGGTATAGGGGGTAGTTAGGGTATAGGGGGTAGTTAGGGTATAGGGGGTAGTTAGGGTATAGGGGGTAGTTAGGGTATAGGGGGTAGTTAGGGTATAGGGGGTAGTTAGGGTATAGGGGGTAGTTAGGGTATAGGGGGTAGTTAGGGTATAGGGGGTAGTTAGGGTATAGGGGGTAGTTAGGGTATAGGGGGTAGGGGTAGACTGACCTGCCATGATCCCCTTGCTAGCTAGGGGTAGTTAGGGTATAGGGGGTAGTTAGGGTATAGGGGGTAGTTAGGGTATAGGGGGTAGTTAGGGTATAGGGGGTAGTTAGGGTATAGGGGGTAGTTAGGGTATAGGGGGTAGTTAGGGTATAGGGGGTAGTTAGGGTATAGGGGGTAGTTAGGGTATAGGGGGTAGTTAGGGTATAGGGGGTAGTTAGGGTATAGGGGGTAGTTAGGGTATAGGGGGTAGTTAGGGTATAGGGGGTAGTTAGGGTATAGGGGGTAGTTAGGGTATAGGGGGTAGTTAGGGTATAGGGGGTAGTTAGGGTATAGGGGGTAGTTAGGGTATAGGGTATAGGGGTAGACTGACCTGCCATGATCCCCTTGCTAGCTAGGGGTAGTTAGGGTATAGGGGGTAGTTAGGGTAGTTAGGGTATAGGGGGTAGGGGTTAGTTAGGGTATAGGGGGTAGTTAGGGTATAGGGGGTAGTGGGTAGTTAGGGTATAGGGGGTAGTTAGGGTATAGGGGGTAGTTAGGGTATAGGGGGTAGTTAGGGTATAGGGGGTAGTTAGGGTATAGGGGGTAGTTAGGGTATAGGGGGTAGTTAGGGTATAGGGGGTAGTTAGGGTATAGGGGGTAGTTAGGGTATAGGGGGTAGTTAGGGTATAGGGGGTAGTTAGGGTATAGGGGGTAGGGGTAGACTGACCTGCCATGATCCCCTTGCTAGCTAGGGGTAGTTAGGGTATAGGGGGTAGTTAGGGTATAGGGGGTAGTTAGGGTATAGGGGGTAGTTAGGGTATAGGGGGTAGTTAGGGTATAGGGGGTAGTTAGGGTATAGGGGGTAGTTAGGGTATAGGGGGTAGTTAGGGTATAGGGGGTAGTTAGGGTATAGGGGGTAGTTAGGGTATAGGGGGTAGTTAGGGTATAGGGGGTAGTTAGGGTATAGGGGGTAGTTAGGGTATAGGGGGTAGTTAGGGTATAGGGGGTAGTTAGGGTATAGGGGGTAGTTAGGGTATAGGGGGTAGTTAGGGTATAGGGGGTAGTTAGGGTATAGGGGGTAGTTAGGGTATAGGGGGTAGTTAGGGTATAGGGGGTAGTTAGGGTATAGGGGGTAGTTAGGGTATAGGGGGTAGTTAGGGTATAGGGGTAGACTGACCTGCCATGATCCCCTTGCTAGCTAGGGGTAGTTAGGGTATAGGGGGTAGTTAGGGTAGTTAGGGTATAGGGGGTAGGGGTTAGTTAGGGTATAGGGGGTAGTTAGGGTATAGGGTATAGGGGTAGACTGACCTGCCATGATCCCCTTGCTAGCTAGGGGTAGTTAGGGTATAGGGGGTAGTTAGGGTATAGGGGGTAGGGGTTAGTTAGGGTATAGGGGGTAGTTAGGGTATAGGGGGTAGTTAGGGTATAGGGGGTAGTTAGGGTATAGGGGTTAGTTAGGGTATAGGGGGTAGTTAGGGTATAGGGGGTAGTTAGGGTATAGGGGGTAGTTAGGGTATAGGGGGTAGTTAGGGTATAGGGGGTAGTTAGGGTATAGGGGGTAGTTAGGGTATAGGGGGTAGTTAGGGTATAGGCGGTAGTTAGGGTATAGGGGGTAGTTAGGGCATAGGGGGTAGTTAGGGCATAGGGGGTAGTTAGGGCATAGGGGGTAGTTAGGGCATAGGGGGTAGTTAGGGCATAGGGGGTAGTTAGGGTATAGGGGGTAGTTAGGGTATAGGGGGTAGTTAGGGTATAGGGGGTAGTTAGGGTATAGGGGGTAGTTAGGGTATAGGGGGTAGTTAGGGTATAGGGGGTAGTTAGGGTATAGGGGTTAGTTAGGGTATAGGGGGTAGTTAGGGTATAGGGGTTAGTTAGGGTATAGGGGTTAGTTAGGGTATAGGGGGTAGTTAGGGTATAGGGTATAGGGGTAGACTGACCTGCCATGATCCCCTTGCTAGCTAGGGGTAGTTAGGGTATAGGGGGTAGTTAGGGTATAGGGGGTAGGGGTTAGTTAGGGTATAGGGGGTAGTTAGAGTATAGGGGGTAGTTAGGGTATAGGGGGTAGTTAGGGTATAGGGGGTAGTTAGGGTATAGGGGTTAGTTAGGGTATAGGGGGTAGTTAGGGTATAGGGGGTAGTTAGGGTATAGGGGGTAGTTAGGGTATAGGGGGTAGTTAGGGTATAGGGGGTAGTTAGGGTATAGGGGGTAGTTAGGGTATAGGGGGTAGTTAGGGTATAGGGGGTAGTTAGGGTATAGGGGGTAGTTAGGGTATAGGGGGTAGTTAGGGTATAGGGGGTAGTTAGGGTATAGGGGGTAGTTAGGGTATAGGGGGTAGTTAGGGTATAGGGGGTAGTTAGGGTATAGGGGGTAGTTAGGGTATAGGGGGTAGTTAGGGTATAGGGGGTAGTTAGGGTATAGGGGGTAGTTAGGGTATAGGGGGTAGTTAGGGTATAGGGGGTAGTTAGGGTATAGGGGGTAGTTAGGGTATAGGGGGTAGTTAGGGTATAGGGGGTAGTTAGGGTATAGGGGGTAGTTAGGGTATAGGGGGTAGGGGTAGACTGACCTGCCATGATCCCCTTGCTAGCTAGGGTTAGTTAGGGTATAGGGGGTAGTTAGGGTATAGGGGGTAGTTAGGGTATAGGGGGTAGTTAGGGTATAGGGGGTAGTTAGGGTATAGGGGGTAGTTAGGGTATAGGGGGTAGTTAGGGTATAGGGGGTAGTTAGGGTATAGGGGGTAGTTAGGGTATAGGGGGTAGTTAGGGTATAGGGGGTAGTTAGGGTATAGGGGGTAGTTAGGGTATAGGGGGTAGGGGTAGACTGACCTGCCATGATCCCCTTGCTAGCTAGGGGTAGTTAGGGTATAGGGGGTAGTTAGGGTATAGGGGGTAGTTAGGGTATAGGGGGTAGTTAGGGTATAGGGGGTAGTTAGGGTATAGGGGGTAGTTAGGGTATAGGGGGTAGTTAGGGTATAGGGGGTAGTTAGGGTATAGGGGGTAGTTAGGGTATAGGGGGTAGTTAGGGTATAGGGGGTAGTTAGGGTATAGGGGGTAGTTAGGGTATAGGGGGTAGTTAGGGTATAGGGGGTAGTTAGGGTATAGGGGGTAGTTAGGGTATAGGGGGTAGTTAGGGTATAGGGGGTAGTTAGGGTATAGGGGGTAGTTAGGGTATAGGGGGTAGTTAGGGTATAGGGGTAGACTGACCTGCCATGATCCCCTTGCTAGCTAGGGGTAGTTAGGGTATAGGGGGTAGTTAGGGTAGTTAGGGTATAGGGGGTAGGGGTTAGTTAGGGTATAGGGGGTAGTTAGGGTATAGGGTATAGGGGTAGACTGACCTGCCATGATCCCCTTGCTAGCTAGGGGTAGTTAGGGTATAGGGGGTAGTTAGGGTATAGGGGGTAGGGGTTAGTTAGGGTATAGGGGGTAGTTAGGGTATAGGGGGTAGTTAGGGTATAGGGGGTAGTTAGGGTATAGGGGGTAGTTAGGGTATAGGGGGTAGTTAGGGTATAGGGGGTAGTTAGGGTATAGGGGGTAGTTAGGGTATAGGGGGTAGTTAGGGTATAGGGGGTAGTTAGGGTATAGGGGGTAGTTAGGGTATAGGGGGTAGTTAGGGTATAGGGGGTAGTTAGGGTATAGGGGGTAGTTAGGGTATAGGGGGTAGTTAGGGTATAGGGGGTAGTTAGGGTATAGGGGGTAGGGGTAGACTGACCTGCCATGATCCCCTTGCTAGCTAGGGGTAGTTAGGGTATAGGGGGTAGTTAGGGTATAGGGGGTAGTTAGGGTATAGGGGGTAGTTAGGGTATAGGGGGTAGTTAGGGTATAGGGGGTAGTTAGGGTATAGGGGGTAGTTAGGGTATAGGGGGTAGTTAGGGTATAGGGGGTAGTTAGGGTATAGGGGGTAGTTAGGGTATAGGGGGTAGTTAGGGTATAGGGGGTAGTTAGGGTATAGGGGGTCGGGGTAGACTGACCTGCCATGATCCCCTTGCTAGCTAGGGGTAGTTAGGGTATAGGGGGTAGTTAGGGTATAGGGGGTAGTTAGGGTATAGGGGGTAGTTAGGGTATAGGGGGTAGTTAGGGTATAGGGGGTAGTTAGGGTATAGGGGGTAGTTAGGGTATAGGGGGTAGTTAGGGTATAGGGGGTAGTTAGGGTATAGGGGGTAGTTAGGGTATAGGGGGTAGTTAGGGTATAGGGGGTAGTTAGGGTATAGGGGGTAGTTAGGGTATAGGGGGTAGTTAGGGTATAGGGGGTAGTTAGGGTATAGGGGGTAGTTAGGGTATAGGGGGTAGTTAGGGTATAGGGGGTAGTTAGGGTATAGGGGGTAGTTAGGGTATAGGGGGTAGTTAGGGTATAGGGGGTAGGGGTAGACTGACCTGCCATGATCCCCTTGCTAGCTAGGGGTAGTTAGGGTATAGGGGGTAGTTAGGGTATAGTGGGTAGTTAGGGTATAGGGGGTAGTTAGGGTATAGGGGGTAGTTAGGGTATAGGGGGTAGTTAGGGTATAGGGGGTAGTTAGGGTATAGGGGGTAGTTAGGGTATAGGGGGTAGTTAGGGTATAGGGGGTAGTTAGGGTATAGGGGGTAGTTAGGGTATAGGGGGTAGTTAGGGTATAGGGGGTAGTTAGGGTATAGGGGGTAGGGGTAGACTGACCTGCCATGATCCCCTTGCTAGCTAGGGGTAGTTAGGGTATAGGGGGTAGTTAGGGTATAGGGGGTAGTTAGGGTATAGGGGGTAGTTAGGGTATAGGGGGTAGTTAGGGTATAGGGGGTAGTTAGGGTATAGGGGGTAGTTAGGGTATAGGGGGTAGTTAGGGTATAGGGGGTAGTTAGGGTATAGGGGGTAGTTAGGGTATAGGGGGTAGTTAGGGTATAGGGGGTAGTTAGGGTATAGGGGGTAGTTAGGGTATAGGGGGTAGTTAGGGTATAGGGGGTAGTTAGGGTATAGGGGGTAGTTAGGGTATAGGGGGTAGTTAGGGTATAGGGGGTAGTTAGGGTATAGGGGGTAGTTAGGGTATAGGGTATAGGGGTAGACTGACCTGCCATGATCCCCTTGCTAGCTAGGGGTAGTTAGGGTATAGGGGGTAGTTAGGGTAGTTAGGGTATAGGGGGTAGGGGTTAGTTAGGGTATAGGGGGTAGTTAGGGTATAGGGGGTAGTGGGTAGTTAGGGTATAGGGGGTAGTTAGGGTATAGGGGGTAGTTAGGGTATAGGGGGTAGTTAGGGTATAGGGGGTAGTTAGGGTATAGGGGGTAGTTAGGGTATAGGGGGTAGTTAGGGTATAGGGGGTAGTTAGGGTATAGGGGGTAGTTAGGGTATAGGGGGTAGTTAGGGTATAGGGGGTAGTTAGGGTATAGGGGGTAGGGGTAGACTGACCTGCCATGATCCCCTTGCTAGCTAGGGGTAGTTAGGGTATAGGGGGTAGTTAGGGTATAGGGGGTAGTTAGGGTATAGGGGGTAGTTAGGGTATAGGGGGTAGTTAGGGTATAGGGGGTAGTTAGGGTATAGGGGGTAGTTAGGGTATAGGGGGTAGTTAGGGTATAGGGGGTAGTTAGGGTATAGGGGGTAGTTAGGGTATAGGGGGTAGTTAGGGTATAGGGGGTAGTTAGGGTATAGGGGGTAGTTAGGGTATAGGGGGTAGTTAGGGTATAGGGGGTAGTTAGGGTATAGGGGGTAGTTAGGGTATAGGGGGTAGTTAGGGTATAGGGGGTAGGGGTAGACTGACCTGCCATGATCCCCTTGCTAGCTAGGGGTAGTTAGGGTATAGGGGGTAGTTAGGGTATAGTGGGTAGTTAGGGTATAGGGGGTAGTTAGGGTATAGGGGGTAGTTAGGGTATAGGGGGTAGTTAGGGTATAGGGGGTAGTTAGGGTATAGGGGGTAGTTAGGGTATAGGGGGTAGTTAGGGTATAGGGGGTAGTTAGGGTATAGGGGGTAGTTAGGGTATAGGGGGTAGGGGTAGACTGACCTGCCATGATCCCCTTGCTAGCTAGGGGTAGTTAGGGTATAGGGGGTAGTTAGGGTATAGGGGGTAGTTAGGGTATAGGGGGTAGTTAGGGTATAGGGGGTAGTTAGGGTATAGGGGGTAGTTAGGGTATAGGGGGTAGTTAGGGTATAGGGGGTAGTTAGGGTATAGGGGGTAGTTAGGGTATAGGGGGTAGTTAGGGTATAGGGGGTAGTTAGGGTATAGGGGGTAGTTAGGGTATAGGGGGTAGGGGTAGACTGACCTGCCATGATCCCCTTGCTAGCTAGGGGTAGTTAGGGTATAGGGGGTAGTTAGGGTATAGGGGGTAGTTAGGGTATAGGGGGTAGTTAGGGTATAGGGGGTAGTTAGGGTATAGGGGGTAGTTAGGGTATAGGGGGTAGTTAGGGTATAGGGGGTAGTTAGGGTATAGGGGGTAGTTAGGGTATAGGGGGTAGTTAGGGTATAGGGGGTAGTTAGGGTATAGGGGGTAGTTAGGGTATAGGGGGTAGTTAGGGTATAGGGGGTAGTTAGGGTATAGGGGGTAGTTAGGGTATAGGGGGTAGTTAGGGTATAGGGGGTAGTTAGGGTATAGGGGGTAGTTAGGGTATAGGGGGTAGTTAGGGTATAGGGGGTAGTTAGGGTATAGGGGGTAGTTAGGGTATAGGGGGTAGTTAGGGTATAGGGGGTAGTTAGGGTATAGGGGGTAGTTAGGGTATAGGGGGTAGTTAGGGTATAGGGGGTAGGGGTAGACTGACCTGCCATGATCCCCTTGCTAGCTAGGGGTAGTTAGGGTATAGGGGGTAGTTAGGGTATAGTGGGTAGTTAGGGTATAGGGGGTAGTTAGGGTATAGGGGGTAGTTAGGGTATAGGGGGTAGTTAGGGTATAGGGGGTAGTTAGGGTATAGGGGGTAGTTAGGGTATAGGGGGTAGTTAGGGTATAGGGGGTAGTTAGGGTATAGGGGGTAGTTAGGGTATAGGGGGTAGTTAGGGTATAGGGGGTAGTTAGGGTATAGGGGGTAGTTAGGGTATAGGGGGTAGTTAGGGTATAGGGGGTAGTTAGGGTATAGGGGTAGTTAGGGTATAGGGGGTAGTTAGGGTATAGGGGGTAGTTAGGGTATAGGGGGTAGTTAGGGTATAGGGGGTAGTTAGGGTATAGGGGGTAGTTAGGGTATAGGGGGTAGTTAGGGTATAGGGGGTAGTTAGGGTATAGGGGGTAGTTAGGGTATAGGGGGTAGTTAGGGTATAGGGGGTAGTTAGGGTATAGGGTATAGGGGTAGACTGACCTGCCATGATCCCCTTGCTAGCTAGGGGTAGTTAGGGTATAGGGGGTAGTTAGGGTAGTTAGGGTATAGGGGGTAGGGGTTAGTTAGGGTATAGGGGGTAGTTAGGGTATAGGGGGTAGTTAGGGTATAGGGGGTAGTTAGGGTATAGGGGGTAGTTAGGGTATAGGGGGTAGTTAGGGTATAGGGGGTAGTTAGGGTATAGGGGGTAGTTAGGGTATAGGGGGTAGTTAGGGTATAGGGGGTAGTTAGGGTATAGGGGGTAGTTAGGGTATAGGGGGTAGTTAGGGTATAGGGGGTAGTTAGGGTATAGGGGGTAGGGGTAGACTGACCTGCCATGATCCCCTTGCTAGCTAGGGGTAGTTAGGGTATAGGGGGTAGTTAGGGTATAGTGGGTAGTTAGGGTATAGGGGGTAGTTAGGGTATAGGGGGTAGTTAGGGTATAGGGGGTAGTTAGGGTATAGGGGGTAGTTAGGGTATAGGGGGTAGTTAGGGTATAGGGGGTAGTTAGGGTATAGGGGGTAGTTAGGGTATAGGGGGTAGTTAGGGTATAGGGGGTAGTTAGGGTATAGGGGGTAGGGGTAGACTGACCTGCCATGATCCCCTTGCTAGCTAGGGGTAGTTAGGGTATAGGGGGTAGTTAGGGTATAGGGGGTAGTTAGGGTATAGGGGGTAGTTAGGGTATAGGGGGTAGTTAGGGTATAGGGGGTAGTTAGGGTATAGGGGGTAGTTAGGGTATAGGGGGTAGTTAGGGTATAGGGGGTAGTTAGGGTATAGGGGGTAGTTAGGGTATAGGGGGTAGTTAGGGTATAGGGGGTAGTTAGGGTATAGGGGGTAGTTAGGGTATAGGGGGTAGTTAGGGTATAGGGGGTAGTTAGGGTATAGGGGGTAGTTAGGGTATAGGGGGTAGTTAGGGTATAGGGGGTAGTTAGGGTATAGGGGGTAGTTAGGGTATAGGGGGTAGGGGTAGACTGACCTGCCATGATCCCCTTGCTAGCTAGGGGTAGTTAGGGTATAGGGGGTAGTTAGGGTATAGTGGGTAGTTAGGGTATAGGGGGTAGTTAGGGTATAGGGGGTAGTTAGGGTATAGGGGGTAGTTAGGGTATAGGGGGTAGTTAGGGTATAGGGGGTAGTTAGGGTATAGGGGGTAGTTAGGGTATAGGGGGTAGTTAGGGTATAGGGGGTAGTTAGGGTATAGGGGGTAGTTAGGGTATAGGGGGTAGTTAGGGTATAGGGGGTAGGGGTAGACTGACCTGCCATGATCCCCTTGCTAGCTAGGGGTAGTTAGGGTATAGGGGGTAGTTAGGGTATAGGGGGTAGTTAGGGTATAGGGGGTAGTTAGGGTATAGGGGGTAGTTAGGGTATAGGGGGTAGTTAGGGTATAGGGGGTAGTTAGGGTATAGGGGGTAGTTAGGGTATAGGGGGTAGTTAGGGTATAGGGGGTAGTTAGGGTATAGGGGGTAGTTAGGGTATAGGGGGTAGTTAGGGTATAGGGGGTAGTTAGGGTATAGGGGGTAGTTAGGGTATAGGGGGTAGTTAGGGTATAGGGGGTAGTTAGGGTATAGGGGGTAGTTAGGGTATAGGGGGTAGTTAGGGTATAGGGTATAGGGGTAGACTGACCTGCCATGATCCCCTTGCTAGCTAGGGGTAGTTAGGGTATAGGGGGTAGTTAGGGTAGTTAGGGTATAGGGGGTAGGGGTTAGTTAGGGTATAGGGGGTAGTTAGGGTATAGGGGGTAGTGGGTAGTTAGGGTATAGGGGGTAGTTAGGGTATAGGGGGTAGTTAGGGTATAGGGGGTAGTTAGGGTATAGGGGGTAGTTAGGGTATAGGGGGTAGTTAGGGTATAGGGGGTAGTTAGGGTATAGGGGGTAGTTAGGGTATAGGGGGTAGTTAGGGTATAGGGGGTAGTTAGGGTATAGGGGGTAGTTAGGGTATAGGGGGTAGGGGTAGACTGACCTGCCATGATCCCCTTGCTAGCTAGGGGTAGTTAGGGTATAGGGGGTAGTTAGGGTATAGGGGGTAGTTAGGGTATAGGGGGTAGTTAGGGTATAGGGGGTAGTTAGGGTATAGGGGGTAGTTAGGGTATAGGGGGTAGTTAGGGTATAGGGGGTAGTTAGGGTATAGGGGGTAGTTAGGGTATAGGGGGTAGTTAGGGTATAGGGGGTAGTTAGGGTATAGGGGGTAGTTAGGGTATAGGGGGTAGTTAGGGTATAGGGGGTAGTTAGGGTATAGGGGGTAGTTAGGGTATAGGGGGTAGTTAGGGTATAGGGGGTAGTTAGGGTATAGGGGGTAGTTAGGGTATAGGGGGTAGTTAGGGTATAGGGGGTAGTTAGGGTATAGGGGGTAGTTAGGGTATAGGGGGTAGGGGTAGACTGACCTGCCATGATCCCCTTGCTAGCTAGGGGTAGTTAGGGTATAGGGGGTAGTTAGGGTATAGTGGGTAGTTAGGGTATAGGGGGTAGTTAGGGTATAGGGGGTAGTTAGGGTATAGGGGGTAGTTAGGGTATAGGGGGTAGTTAGGGTATAGGGGGTAGTTAGGGTATAGGGGGTAGTTAGGGTATAGGGGGTAGTTAGGGTATAGGGGGTAGTTAGGGTATAGGGGGTAGTTAGGGTATAGGGGGTAGGGGTAGACTGACCTGCCATGATCCCCTTGCTAGCTAGGGGTAGTTAGGGTATAGGGGGTAGTTAGGGTATAGGGGGTAGTTAGGGTATAGGGGGTAGTTAGGGTATAGGGGGTAGTTAGGGTATAGGGGGTAGTTAGGGTATAGGGGGTAGTTAGGGTATAGGGGGTAGTTAGGGTATAGGGGGTAGTTAGGGTATAGGGGGTAGTTAGGGTATAGGGGGTAGTTAGGGTATAGGGGGTAGTTAGGGTATAGGGGGTAGTTAGGGTATAGGGGGTAGTTAGGGTATAGGGGGTAGTTAGGGTATAGGGGGTAGTTAGGGTATAGGGGGTAGTTAGGGTATAGGGGGTAGTTAGGGTATAGGGGGTAGTTAGGGTATAGGGGGTAGTTAGGGTATAGGGGGTAGTTAGGGTATAGGGGGTAGTTAGGGTATAGGGGGTAGTTAGGGTATAGGGGGTAGGGGTAGACTGACCTGCCATGATCCCCTTGCTAGCTAGGGGTAGTTAGGGTATAGGGGGTAGTTAGGGTATAGTGGGTAGTTAGGGTATAGGGGGTAGTTAGGGTATAGGGGGTAGTTAGGGTATAGGGGGTAGTTAGGGTATAGGGGGTAGTTAGGGTATAGGGGGTAGTTAGGGTATAGGGGGTAGTTAGGGTATAGGGGGTAGTTAGGGTATAGGGGGTAGTTAGGGTATAGGGGGTAGTTAGGGTATAGGGGGTAGTTAGGGTATAGGGGGTAGGGGTAGACTGACCTGCCATGATCCCCTTGCTAGCTAGGGGTAGTTAGGGTATAGGGGGTAGTTAGGGTATAGGGGGTAGTTAGGGTATAGGGGGTAGTTAGGGTATAGGGGGTAGTTAGGGTATAGGGGGTAGTTAGGGTATAGGGGGTAGTTAGGGTATAGGGGGTAGTTAGGGTATAGGGGGTAGTTAGGGTATAGGGGGTAGTTAGGGTATAGGGGGTAGTTAGGGTATAGGGGGTAGTTAGGGTATAGGGGGTAGTTAGGGTATAGGGGGTAGTTAGGGTATAGGGGGTAGTTAGGGTATAGGGGGTAGTTAGGGTATAGGGGGTAGTTAGGGTATAGGGGGTAGTTAGGGTATAGGGGGTAGTTAGGGTATAGGGGGTAGTTAGGGTATAGGGGGTAGTTAGGGTATAGGGGGTAGTTAGGGTATAGGGGGTAGTTAGGGTATAGGGGGTAGTTAGGGTATAGGGGGTAGTTAGGGTATAGGGGGTAGTTAGGGTATAGGGGGTAGTTAGGGTATAGGGGGTAGTTAGGGTATAGGGGGTAGTTAGGGTATAGGGGGTAGGGGTAGACTGACCTGCCATGATCCCCTTGCTAGCTAGGGGTAGTTAGGGTATAGGGGGTAGTTAGGGTATAGGGGGTAGTTAGGGTATAGGGGGTAGTTAGGGTATAGGGGGTAGTTAGGGTATAGGGGGTAGTTAGGGTATAGGGGGTAGTTAGGGTATAGGGGGTAGTTAGGGTATAGGGGGTAGTTAGGGTATAGGGGGTAGTTAGGGTATAGGGGGTAGTTAGGGTATAGGGGGTAGTTAGGGTATAGGGGGTAGTTAGGGTATAGGGGGTAGTTAGGGTATAGGGGGTAGTTAGGGTATAGGGGGTAGTTAGGGTATAGGGGGTAGTTAGGGTATAGGGGGTAGTTAGGGTATAGGGGGTAGTTAGGGTATAGGGGGTAGTTAGGGTATAGGGGGTAGTTAGGGTATAGGGGGTAGTTAGGGTATAGGGGGTAGTTAGGGTATAGGGGGTAGTTAGGGTATAGGGGGTAGTTAGGGTATAGGGGGTAGTTAGGGTATAGGGGGTAGTTAGGGTATAGGGGGTAGTTAGGGTATAGGGGGTAGTTAGGGTATAGGGGGTAGTTAGGGTATAGGGGGTAGTTAGGGTATAGGGGGTAGTTAGGGTATAGGGGGTAGTTAGGGTATAGGGGGTAGTTAGGGTATAGGGGGTAGTTAGGGTATAGGGGGTAGTTAGGGTATAGGGGGTAGTTAGGGTATAGGGGGTAGTTAGGGTATAGGGGGTAGTTAGGGTATAGGGGGTAGTTAGGGTATAGGGGGTAGTTAGGGTATAGGGGGTAGTTAGGGTATAGGGGGTAGTTAGGGTATAGGGGGTAGTTAGGGTATAGGGGGTAGTTAGGGTATAGGGGGTAGTTAGGGTATAGGGGGTAGTTAGGGTATAGGGGGTAGTTAGGGTATAGGGGGTAGTTAGGGTATAGGGGGTAGTTAGGGTATAGGGGGTAGTTAGGGTATAGGGGGTAGTTAGGGTATAGGGGGTAGTTAGGGTATAGGGGGTAGTTAGGGTATAGGGGGTAGTTAGGGTATAGGGGGTAGTTAGGGTATAGGGGGTAGTTAGGGTATAGGGGGTAGTTAGGGTATAGGGGGTAGTTAGGGTATAGGGGGTAGGGGTAGACTGACCTGCCATGATCCCCTTGCTAGCTAGGGGTAGTTAGGGTATAGGGGGTAGTTAGGGTATAGGGGGTAGTTAGGGTATAGGGGGTAGTTAGGGTATAGGGGGTAGTTAGGGTATAGGGGGTAGTTAGGGTATAGGGGGTAGTTAGGGTATAGGGGGTAGTTAGGGTATAGGGGGTAGTTAGGGTATAGGGGGTAGTTAGGGTATAGGGGGTAGGGTATAGGGGGTAGTTAGGGTATAGGGGTAGACTGACCTGCCATGATCCCCTTGCTAGCTAGCACCATGATACCAGTGAGACCCACACTAAAGATGGCACTCTGTCCAAAGTTGAGCATGGCCAGGGTGTAGGTCGTCTTCAGGGACGAGGACTCGTAGCTCTTCAGATAGCCATCATACTTCTCTGCTTCGTACTTCTCATTGTTGAAATACTGGAACAGAGAGAGAGAGGGAGGCCAGGTGAGGCCAGACAGTATCGTGTAGTATAATACTGGAACAGAGAGAGAGAGGGAGGCCAGGTGAGGCCAGACAGTATCGTGTAGTATAATACTGGAACAGAGAGAGGGAGGCCAGGTGAGGCCAGACAGTATCGTGTAGTATAATACTGGAACAGAGAGAGAGAGAGAGAGGGAGGTCAGGTGAGGCCAGACAGTATCGTGTAGTATAATACTGGAACAGAGAGAGAGACAGAGGCCAGGTGAGGCCAGACAGTATCGTGTAGTATAATACTGGAACAGAGAGAGAGTGGGAGGCCAGGTGAGGCCAGACAGTATCGTGTAGTATTATACTGGAACAGAGAGAGAGAGGCCAGGTGAGGCCAGACAGTATCGTGTAGTATTATACTGGAACAGAGAGAGAGGGAGGGATGGTGAGGCCAGGTGAGGCCAGACAGTATCGTGTAGTATAATACTGGAACAGAGAGAGAGAGGGAGGCCAGGTGAGGCCAGACAGTATCGTGTAGTATAATACTGGAACAGAGAGAGAGAGGGAGGCCAGGTGAGGCCAGACAGTATCGTGTAGTATAATACTGGAACAGAGAGAGGGAGGCCAGGTGAGGCCAGATAGTATCGTGTAGCATAATACTGGAACAGAGAGAGAGAGAGAGAGGGAGGTCAGGTGAGGCCAGACAGTATCGTGTAGTATAATACTGGAACAGAGAGAGAGAGGGAGGGAGGCCAGACAGTATCGTGTAGTATAATACTGGAACAGAGAGAGAGAGGGAGGCCAGGTGAGGCCAGACAGTATCGTGTAGTATAATACTGGAACAGAGAGAGAGTGGGAGGCCAGGTGAGGCCAGACAGTATCGTGTAGTATTATACTGGAACAGAGAGAGAGAGGCCAGGTGAGGCCAGACAGTATCGTGTAGTATTATACTGGAACAGAGAGAGAGGGAGGGATGGTGAGGCCAGGTGAGGCCAGACAGTATCGTGTAGTATAATACTGGAACAGAGAGAGAGAGGGAGGCCAGGTGAGGCCAGACAGTATTGTGTAGTATAATACTGGAACAGAGAGAGAGAGGGAGGCCAGGTGAGGCCAGACAGTATCGTGTAGTATAATACTGGAACAGAGAGAGGGAGGGAGGCCAGGTGAGGCCAGACAGTATTGTGTAGTATAATACTGGAACAGAGAGAGAGAGGCCAGGTGAGGCCAGACAGTATCGTGTAGTATAATACTGGAACAGAGAGAGAGAGGGAGGCCAGGTGAGGCCAGACAGTATCGTGTAGTATAATACTGGAACAGAGAGAGAGAGGGAGGCCAGGTGAGGCCAGGTGAGGCCAGACAGTATCGTGTAGTATAATACTGGAACAGAGAGAGAGAAGGAGGCCAGGTGAGGCCAGACAGTATCGTGTAGTATAATACTGGAACAGAGAGAGAGGGAGGGAGGCCAGGTGAGGCCAGACAGTATCGTGTAGTATAATACTGGAACAGAGAGAGAGGGAGGGAGGCCAGGTGAGGCCAGACAGTATCGTGTAGTATAATACTGGAACAGAGAGAGAGGGAGGGAGGCCAGGTGAGGCCAGACAGTATCGTGTAGTATAATACTGGAACAGAGAGAGAGAGGGAGGCCAGGTGAGGCCAGACAGTATCGTGTAGTATAATACTGGAACAGAGAGAGAGAGGGAGGCCAGGTGAGGCCAGACAGTATCGTGTAGTATAATACTGGAACAGAGAGAGAGGGAGGCCAGGTGAGGCCAGACAGTATCGTGTAGTATAATACTGGAACAGAGAGAGAGAGGGAGGCCAGACAGTATCGTGTAGTATAATACTGGAACAGAGAGAGAGAGGGAGGCCAGGTGAGGCCAGACAGTATCGTGTAGTATAATACTGGAACAGAGAGAGAGGGAGGGAGGCCAGGTGAGGCCAGACAGTATCGTGTAGTATAATACTGGAACAGAGAGAGGGAGGCCAGGTGAGGCCAGACAGTATCGTGTAGTATAATACTGGAACAGAGAGAGAGAGGGAGGCCAGACAGTATCGTGTAGTATAATACTGGAACAGAGAGAGAGGGAGGGAGGCCAGGTGAGGCCAGACAGTATCGTGTAGTATAATACTGGAACAGAGAGAGAGGGAGGCCAGGTGAGGCCAGACAGTATCGTGTAGTATAATACGGGAACAGAGAGAGAGAGGGAGGCCAGGTGAGGCCAGACAGTATCGTGTAGTATAATACTGGAACAGAGAGAGAGGGAGGCCAGGTGAGGCCAGACAGTATCGTGTAGTATAATACTGGAACAGAGAGAGAGGGAGGCCAGGTGAGGCCAGACAGTATCGTGTAGTATAATACGGGAACAGAGAGAGAGAGGGAGGCCAGGTGAGGCCAGACAGTATCGTGTAGTATAATACTGGAACAGAGAGAGAGGGAGGCCAGGTGAGGCCAGACAGTATTGTGTAGTATAATACTGGAACAGAGAGAGAGAGGGAGGCCAGGTGAGGCCAGACAGTATCGTGTAGTATAATACTGGAACAGAGAGAGAGGGAGGCCAGGTGAGGCCAGACAGTATTGTGTAGTATAATACTGGAACAGAGAGAGAGAGGGAGGCCAGGTGAGGCCAGACAGTATCGTGTAGTATAATACTGGAACAGAGAGAGAGGGAGGCCAGGTGAGGCCAGACAGTATCGTGTAGTATAATACGGGAACAGAGAGAGAGAGGGAGGCCAGGTGAGGCCAGACAGTATCGTGTAGTATAATACTGGAACAGAGAGAGAGAGGGAGGCCAGGTGAGGCCAGACAGTATCGTGTAGTAGAGAATCAAGACAGACAGGTTGGGACCAACAGAGGGAATAATGTTCCATTTCTCAGCCGTGGCTTACTGTCTAAATAACATACACAACATATACAACATGAAATAATTATAATATACTGAACTACAATATAAACACAACATGTAATAATTTATAATATACTGAACTACAATATAAAACACAACATGTAATAATTATAATATACTGAACTACAATATAAAACACATGTAATAATTATAATATACTGAACTACAATATAAACACATGTAATAATTATAATATACTGAACTACAATATAAAACACATGTAATAATTATAATATACTGAACTACAATATAAACACAAAATGTAATAATTTATAATATACTGAACTACAATATAAAACACATGTAATAATTATAATATACTGAACTACAATATAAAACACATGTAATAATTATAATATACTGAACTACAATATAAACACAAAATGTAATAATTATAATATACTGAACTACAATATAAAACACATGTAATAATTATAATATACTGAACTACAATATAAAACACATGTAATAATAATAATATACTAATCTAAAATATAAATGCAACATGTAAAGTGTTGGTCCCGTGTTTCATGAGCTGAAATAAAAGATCCCAGAAATTTTCCAGACGCACAAGAAGCAAATGTTGTGCACAAATGTGTTTTACTTCCCTGTTAGTGATCTCCTTTAACAAGACAATCCATCCACCTGACAGCTGTGGCATATCAAGAAGCTGATTAAACAGCACCATCATTACACAGGTGTACCTTGTGCTGGATCATTACACAGCTGTACCTCGTGCTGGGGGACAATAAAACACCACTCTAAAATGTGCAGTTTTGTCACACAACACAATGCCACAGATGTATCAAGTTTTGAGGGAGCGTCCGATTGGCATGCTGACTGCAGGAATGCCCACCAGAGCTGTTGCCAGAGAATTCAATGTTAATTTCTCTACCATAAACCGCCTCTAACATCGTTTTAGAGAATTTGGCAGGAGGCCCGGAAGGCCTCACAACCGCAGAACATGTGTAACAAGCCCAGGAACATCCGGCTTCTTCACCTGAGGGATCGTCTGAGACCAGACACCCGGACAGCAGAGGAAACTGAGGAGTATTTCTGTCTGTGCCCTCCCAGGCCCACCCATGTCTGCGCCCTCCCAGGCCCACCCATGGCTGCGCCCTCCCAGGCCCACCCATGGCTGCGCCCTCCCAGGCCCACCCATGGCTGCGCCCTCCCAGGCCCACCCATGGCTGCGCCCTCCCAGGCCCACCCATGGCTGCGCCCTCCCAGGCCCACCCATGGCTGCGCCCTCCCAGGCCCACCCATGGCTGCGCCCTCCCAGGCCCACCCATGGCTGCGCCCTCCCAGGCCCACCCATGGCTGCGCCCTCCCAGGCCCACCCATGTCTGCGCCCTCCCAGGCCCACCCATGTCTGCGCCCTCCCAGGCCCACCCATGTCTGCGCCCTCCCAGGCCCACCCATGTCTGCGCCCTCCCAGGCCCACCCATGTCTGCGCCCTCCCAGGCCCACCCATGTCTGCGCCCTCCCAGGCCCACCCATGTCTGCGCCCTCCCAGGCCCACCCATGTCTGCGCCCTCCCAGGCCCACCCATGTCTGCGCCCTCCCAGGCCCACCCATGTCTGCGCCCTCCCAGGCCCACCCATGTCTGCGCCCTCCCAGGCCCACCCATGTCTGCGCCCTCCCAGGCCCACCCATGTCTGCGCCCTCCCAGGCCCACCCATGGCTGCGCCCTCCCAGGCCCACCCATGTCTGCGCCCTCCCAGGCCCACCCATGGCTGCGCCCTCCCAGGCCCACCCATGTCTGCGCCCTCCCAGGCCCACCCATGGCTGTACCCTCCCAGGCCCACCCATGTCTGCGCCCTCCCAGGCCCACCCATGGCTGTGCCCTCCCAGGCCCACCCATGTCTGCGCCCTCCCAGGCCCACCCATGTCTGCGCCCTCCCAGGCCCACCCATGTCTGCGCCCTCCCAGGCCCACCCATGTCTGCGCCCTCCCAGGCCCACCCATGTCTGCGCCCTCCCAGGCCCACCCATGTCTGCGCCCTCCCAGGCCCACCCATGGCTGTGCCCTCCCAGGCCCACCCATGGCTGTGCCCTCCCAGGCCCACCCATGGCTGTGCCCTCCCAGGCCCACCCATGGCTGTGCCCTCCCAGGCCCACCCATGTCTGCGCCCTCCCAGGCCCACCCATGGCTGTGCCCCTGCCCCGTCTTGTGAAACCCATAGATTAGGGCCTAATGAATTTATTTCAACTTACTGATTTCCTGAACTGTAACTCAGCAAATTGAAACTGTTGCATTTATATTATTTTTGTTCAGTATAATATTATTATTACATGTTGTGTTAATATCTGTAACAACTAGCACGGGTTGATAATACGACGAGGACTGTGCCTTTGGCTACTGGACAAAGAAAGTTGATATCAAATAAATTACCTCCACGGATATGGTCTGATTTTGGCTACTTTGAAGTAAAGATAAGACCTGCCTCATAATATGATGTGAAACATTCAGCTTTTCAATCCAAATACACACTTCCTCCAGGTCCTTACAAACTGGTGTGAGGCGCCGATGACGCCTTCCGATGTATTAGTTGTTTGAGATCCTGTTGACTGATGTTCTACTCAAAGGCTCTGTCTGTATGCTGTACACGTGTGGTTAGATACATAACCAATATACTATACACATCTGCCTATTTTAATTCCACTAAATCATGCAAATTAAACTACAGACCGATAAGCCAGTCAAATATATACCCATTACTATGAGAGGTTATAATTGGTTAAAAATCTAGGGGATTTTTTTATTCTTCTCCCAGATCATTTTATTGAAAATCGCCTTTTCCCCCAAAAAATAATATTGTCCAAAAGCCAGCTATTAACGCTTAACGTAAACCCTGAACGAGACATATCTAAATTACATATTCCCTCTAGACAAAAATGAAACGTCCTCTCACTGTCAACTGCGTTTATTTTCAGCAAACTTAACATGTGTAAATATTTGTATGAACATAACAAGATTCCTCAACTGAGACATAAACTGAACAAGTTCCACAGATAAGTGACGGACAGAAATGGAATAATGTGTCCCTGAACAAAGGGGGGGGACTATTAAGGAGGAGAAGGAGAGTGAAGGAGAGAGAGGAGAGGTAGAGAAAGATGGAGAAGGAGAGAGAAGGAGAGAGAGGAGAGGTAGAGAAAGATGGAGAAGGAGAGAGAAGGAGAGAGAACCGGTCTCACCTTAACGGTCTCATAGTTAGAGAGAGAGGAGAGGTAGAGAAAGATGGAGAAGGAGAGAGAGAGAGAGAGGAGAGGTAGAGAAAGATGGAGAAGGAGAGAGAAGGAGAGAGAGGAGAGGTAGAGAAAGATGGAGAAGGAGAGAGAAGGAGAGAGAGGAGAGGTAGAGAAAGATGGAGAAGGAGAGAGAAGGAGGGAGAGGAGAGGTAGAGAAAGATGGAGAAGGAGAGAGAACCGGTCTCACCTTAACGGTCTCATAGTTGGAGAGAGAGGAGAGGTAGAGAAAGATGGAGAAGGAGAGAGAGGAGAGGTAGAGAAAGATGGAGAAGGAGAGAGAGGAGAGGTAGAGAACCGGTCTCACCTTAACGGTCTCATAGTTGAGTAAAGAGTCGATAGCAGCGTTTCCTGCCTCATTGTCTGCCTTGTTCATCTCTATCCTGAACCGAGTCCTGGAGAACAAGATGGACGACAAGGGTTACACAGCTGGGAAGAATTCACAGGAAAAGGTAGCTTCAGCTTTTCTATCCTGCTAGCTATAGCTAGGCCAACCACATATATGCCTAGTACAATGTAAACCAACAGGTAGCTAAGGTAATAGCTAGGCCAACCACATTCAGTGCAGTCAGTAAGTATTCAGACCCCTTGACTTTTTCCATTTAGTTACGTTATCCTTTTTTCCCCTCATCAATGTTGAACACCCCATAACTCAACACCCCATAACTCAACACCCCACAACACCCCATAACTCAACACCCCATAACTCAACACACCATAACACAACACCCCATAACTCAACACCCCATAACTCAACACCCCACAACACCCCATAACTCAACACCCCATAACACAACACCCCATAACACAACACCCCATAACTCAACACCCCATAACTCAACACCCCACAACACCCCATAACTCAACACCCCATAACACAACACCCCATAACTCAACACCCCATAACTCAACACCCCACAACTCAACACCCCACAACTCAACACCCCACAACTCAACACCCCACAACTCAACACCCCACAACTCCCCATAACTCAACACCCCACAACTCAACACCCCATAACTCAACACCCCATAACTCAACACCCCATAACTCAACACCCCATAACTCAACACCCCATAACACAACACCCCATAACTCAACACCCCATAACTCAACACCCCACAACACCCCATAACTCAACACCCCATAACTCAACACCCCACAACACCCCATAACTCAACACCCCATAACTCAACACCCCATAACTCAACACCCCACAACACCCCATAACTCAACACCCCATAACTCAACACCCCACAACACTCCATAACTCAACACCCCATAACTCAACACCCCATAACTCAACACCCCATAACTCAACACCCCATAACTCAACACCCCATAACACAACACCCCACAACTCAACACCCCATAACACAACACCCCACAACACAACACCCCATAACTCAACACCCCATAACTCAACACCCCACAACACCCCATAACACAACACCCCATAACACCCCATAACACAACACCCCATAACTCAACACCCCACAACACCCCACAACTCAACACCCCATAACTCAACACCCCATAACTCAACACCCCACAACTCAACACCCCACAACTCAACACCCCATAACTCAACACCCCACAACTCAACACCCCACAACACAACACCCCACAACACAACACCCCATAACTCAACACCCCATAACTCAACACCCCATAACTCAACACCCCATAACTCAACACCCCATAACTCAACACCCCATAACTCAACACCCCATAACACCCCATAACTCAACACCCCATAACACAACACCCCACAACACAACACCCCACAACACAACACCCCACAACACAACACCCCACAACACAACACCCCAAAACACAACACCCCACAACACCCCATAACACAACACCCCATAACTCAACACCCCATAACTCAACACCCCATAACTCAACACCCCATAACACCCCACAACACCCCATAACTCAACACCCCATAACACCCCATAACTCAACACCCCATAACTCAACACCCCATAACTCAACACCCCATAACTCAACACCCCACAACACAACACCCCATAACTCAACACCCCATAACTCAACACCCCACAACACAACACCCCATAACTCAACACCCCATAACACAACACCCCACAACACCCCATAACACAACACCCCATAACACAACACCCCATAACACAACACCCCATAACACAACACCCCATAACACAACACCCCACAACTCAACACCCCATAACTCAACACCCCACAACACCCCACCCCACCCCACAACACCCCACCCCATAACTCAACACCCCATAACTCAACACCCCATAACTCAACACCCCATAACTCAACACCCCATAACTCAACACCCCATAACTCAACACCCCATAACTCAACACCCCATAACTCAACACCCCATAACTCAACACCCCATAACTCAACACCCCATAACTCAACACCCCATAACACCCCATAACTCAACACCCCACAACACACCATAACACCCCACAACTCAACACCCCACAACTCAACACCCCACAACTCAACACCCCACAACACAACACCCCATAACTCAACACCCCATAACTCAACACCCCATAACTCAACACCCCATAACTCAACACCCCATAACTCAACACCCCATAACTCAACACCCCATAACTCAACACCCCATAACTCAACACCCCATAACTCAACACCCCACAACACACCATAACACCCCATAACTCAACACCCCACAACACCCCACAACACAACACAACACCCCACAACACCCCATAACTCAACACCCCATAACTCAACACCCCATAACTCAACACCCCATAACTCAACACCCCATAACTCAACACCCCATAACTCAACACCCCATAACTCAACACCCCATAACTCAACACCCCACAACACCCCACAACACCCCACAACTCAACACCCCATAACTCAACACCCCATAACTCAACACCCCATAACTCAACACCCCATAACTCAACACCCCATAACTCAACACCCCATAACTCAACACCCCATAACTCAACACCCCACAACACACCATAACACCCCATAACTCAACACCCCACAACACACCATAACACCCCATAACTCAACACCCCACAACACACCATAACACCCCACAACTCAACACCCCACAACACAACACCCCACAACACAACACCCCACAACACAACACCCCATAACTCAACACCCCATAACTCAACACCCCATAACTCAACACCCCACAACACCCCACAACACAACACCCCATAACTCAACACCCCATAACTCAACACCCCATAACTCAACACCCCATAACACCCGATAACTCAACACCCCACAACACAACACCCCATAACTCAACACCCCACAACTCAACACCCCACAACTCAACACCCCACAACACAACACAACACCCCATAACTCAACACCCCACAACACAACACAACACCCCATAACTCAACACCCCATAACTCAACACCCCATAACTCAACACCCCATAACTCAACACCCCCCATAACTCAACACCCCCCATAACTCAACACCCCCCATAACTCAACACCCCCCATAACACAACACCCCCCATAACACAACACCCCACAACTCAACACCCCACAACTCAACACCCCACAACTCAACACCCCACAACTCAACACCCCATAACTCAACACCCCATAACTCAACACCCCATAACTCAACACCCCACAACACCCCATAACTCAACACCCCACAACACCCCATAACTCAACACCCCATAACTCAACACCCCATAACTCAACACCCCATAACTCAACACCCCATAACTCAACACCCCATAACTCAACACCCCATAACACCCGATAACTCAACACCCCACAACACAACACCCCACAACTCAACACCCCACAACTCAACACCCCACAACTCAACACCCCACAACTCAACACCCCCCATAACTCAACACCCCCCATAACTCAACACCCCCCATAACTCAACACCCCCCATAACTCAACACCCCCCATAACTCAACACCCCCCATAACTCAACACCCCCCATAACTCAACACCCCAAATAACTCAACACCCCCATAACTCAACACCCCCATAACTCAACACCCCCATAACTCAACACCCCCCATAACTCAACACCCCCCATAACTCAACACCCCCCATAACTCAACACCCCCCATAACTCAACACCCCCCATAACTCAACACCCCCCATAACTCAACACCCCCCATAACTCAACACCCCCCATAACTCAACACCCCCCATAACTCAACACCCCCCAACTCACCACCCCATAACTCACCACCCCATAACTCACCACCCCATAACTCAACACCCCATAACTCAACACCCCATAACACAACACCCCATAACTCAACACCCCATAACTCAACACCCCATAACTCAACACCCCATAACTCAACACCCCATAACACAACACCCCATAACACAACACCCCATAACACAACACCCCATAACTCAACACCCCATAACACAACACCCCATAACTCAACACCCCATAACTCAACACCCCATAACTCAACACCCCATAACTCAACACCCCATAACTCAACACCCCATAACACAACACCCCATAACACAACACCCCATAACACAACACCCCATAACTCAACACCCCATAACTCAACACCCCATAACTCAACACCCCATAACTCAACACCCCATAACTCAACACCCCATAACTCAACACCCCATAACTCATAACTCTGTCAGGTTGGATGGGGAGCATCGCTGCACAGCTATTTCCTTTCCAAATCATGTCCAATCAAGTTGTAGAAACATCTCAAGGATGATCAATGGAAACAGGATGAACCTGAGCTCAATTTCAAGTCTCATAGCAAAGGGTCTGAATACTTATGTAAATAAGGTATGTTCATTTTTAATACATTTGCAAACATATTATATATATTTTTGGTTTGTTTGCTTTGTCATTCTGGGGTATTGTCTGTAGATGGATACATTTTTACAAATCATCATCTATTTTAGAATAAGGCTGTAACCTCACAAAATGTGGAAAAAGTCAATGGGTCTGAATACTTTCCGAAGGCACTGTGTTTACCTAGTACAATGAACACCAACAAGAACCTTAGGTCATCTGTCAACAACAACAACAACAGACTGTACCTCCACTGCGTGACAGCAACGGTGAAGGCCGTATACGCTCCCAGAGTACCCAGAGTCACCGCAGCAAATTCCACCCCGCATTTATAATACTGAGGAGAGAGAGAGAGAGAGACATTTTAAATATTGTAGAAAAGAGGGAAACATAATGCTGAATAAAGAGGGAGAAATACATTCAACTGGAGGTGGATAAAGACATTAGTCTCACTATCATTACAACGTATTACTGTCGCTAGAACAGAGCAGAATACCAGGAGAAGAACAAGACTGCCATTAGTCTCACCATGTAGATAACACTATTATAATATAGACATTACCAAGCTATCGTTCAGCATGACAATGCTCGCCGTGCACAACGAGGTCCATACAGAAATAGTTTGTCTAGATGAAATGGACTTATCTGCACAGAACCCTGACCTCAACCTAATCGAACACCTTTGGCATGAATTGGAACGTCGACTGAGCCAGGACTAATCGCCCCCAACATCAGTGCCTGACCTCACTATAATGCTCTTGTGGCTGAATGGAAGCAAGTCCCCGCAGAAATGTTCCAACATCTAGTGGAAAGCCTTCCCAGAAGAGTGGAGGTTGTTATAGCAGCAATGTTCCAACATCTAGTGGAAAGCCTTCCCAGAAGAGTGGAGGCTGTTATAGCAGCAATGTTCCAACATCTAGTGGACAGCCTTCCCAGAAGAGTGGAGGCTGTTATAGCAGCAATGTTCCAACATCTAGTGGAAAGCCTTCCCTGAAGAGTGGAGGCTATTATAGCAGCAATGTTCCAACATCTAGTGGAAAGCCTTCCCAGAAGAGAGGAGGCTGTTATAGCAGCAATGTTCCAACATCTAGTGGAAAGCCTTCCCAGAAGAGTGGAGGCTGTTATAGCAGCAATGTTCCAACGTCTAGTGGAAAGCCTTCCCAGAAGAGTGGAGGCTGTTATAGCAGCAATGTTCCAACATCTAGTGGAAAGCCATCCCAGAAGAGTGGAGGCTGTTATAGCAGCAATGTTCCAACGTCTAGTGGAAAGCCTTCCCAGAAGAGTGGAGGCTGTTATAGCAGCAATGTTCCAACGTCTAGTGGAAAGCCATCCCAGAAGAGTGGAGGCTGTTATAGCAGCAATGTTCCAACATCTAGTGGAAAGCCTTCCCAGAAGAGTGGAGGCTGTTATAGCAGCAATGTTCCAACATCTAGTGGAAAGCCTTCCCAGAAGAGTGGAGGCTGTTACAGCAGCAATGTTCCAACGTCTAGTGGAAAGCCTTCCCAGTAGAGTGGAGGCTGTTATAGCAGCAATGTTCCAACATCTAGTGGAAAGCCTTCCCAGAAGAGTGGAGGCTGTTATAGCAGCAATGTTCCAACATCTAGTGGAAAGCCTTCCCAGAAGAGTGGAGGCTGTTATAGCAGCAATGTTCCAACATCTAGTGGAAAGCCTTCCCAGAAGAATAGAGGCTGTTATAGCAGTAAAGGGGGGACCAACTCCATATTAATGCCCATGATTCTGGAATGAGAAGTTGGACGAGCAGGTGTCCACATACTTTTGGTCATGTAGTGCATTTCTCCTCGCTCTGTCATACAACAAGGCTGGTTCTGCCAGCTCTGAGAACAATGAGGGCAACTTCTATATATTTATATATATTCTCCTCTGTCTGTCAGACATCAATGAGGTGGAGGTGAGGAGGCTGGACTACGGAGACACTTCCTGTCTGTCTCTATGTAACATCAAGGAATTCAGTACTTTTGGTCATGTAGTGTACTTAAAATGTTTAACTGGTACCTGGAGACGTTCAGACAAGTCTCAAGACCTGTGGGCATCCTAGACCACAACGACCAGAGAGTCTCACCACGTCAGTATAAAACTGTTCAGACAGAAGTTGTCAGATCAGCTGTACCGACTTCAGACGAGTCCCAAGACGCTTGTGGGGGTCGTAGAGCAAAACAGAGAACACCATCGTGTTCCTGAGTCACCCAAACCAGTCGGACGCTAAAAGACGATTTTGAGAGAAGTCCAAATTTTGGGATGTCTGATGATCTGACAAACTCCAGCTCTAGTCCTGACACTTCTCACCAGATGAAGTCTACATCGGCGGATGTGGTGGATTGAGACAAATCCAATGCAAAAACAACAGATCTCTTAAAGAGGCAGATATGTATGGGGATTGTATTATGATAAATAGATTTCCAAGAGGGTGCTGACATCGACCGTAGGAGTTTAAAGTGAATATTCTCTAATATTTTTGCCCATAATCATGTACTAACTTATAAAACAGCTCACTGTTTGCACATCTGCATATTTCCCGTAGGACAATCGAGAAGCGCAAGGCAGGACCAACTAGGGAACTCAAAACGCAGGATCAACTAGGGAACTCAAAACGCAGGACCAACTAGGGAACCAAAACGCAGGGCAGGATCAACTAGGGAACCCAAAACGCAGGGCAGGATCAACTAGGGAACCAAAACGCAGGATCAACTAGGGAACCAGAACGCAGGGCAGGATCAACTAGGGAACCCAAAACGCAGGGCAGGATCAACTAGGGAACCCAAAACGCAGGGCAGGATCAACTAGGGAACTCAAAACGCAGGGCAGGATCAACTAGGGAACTCAAAACGCAGGATCCACTAGGGAACTCAAAACGCAGGATCAACTAGGGAACTCAAAACGCAGGATCAACTAGGGAACTCAAAACGCAGGATCAACTAGGGAACTCAAAACGCAGGATCACCTAGGGAACTCAAAACGCAGGATCAACTAGGGAACTCAAAACGCAGGGCAGTGTTGCTACTCAGGGGCAGTGTTGGTACAGGAATATATCCTCCTACTCTCCTGTCAAACTAACAGACTAATGTTCACCAAACATGACAGTATGGAGGCAGGGGGCCTTTACCCACCAGGATAGCAGAGACCAGCCCCATCTCAAAAACAGTGGGATAGCAAAGAGGACGAAAGACCCCTCACCCCCTACTCCCCCAGCCTCACCCCTATTCTATAGTTAGGGGTTACCCACCAGGACCCCTCACCCCCTACTCCCCCAGCCTCACCCCTATTCTATAGTTAGGGGTTACCCACCAGGACCCCTCACCCCCTACTCCCCCAGCCTCACCCCTATTCTATAGTTAGGGGTTACCCACCAGGGGCCCTCACCCCCTACTCCCCCAGCCTCACCCCTATTCTATAGTTAGGGGTTACCCACCAGGACCCCTCACCCCATACTCCCCCAGGCTCACCCCTATTCTATAGTTAGGGGTTACCCACCAGGACCCCTCACCCCCTACTCCCCCAGCCTCACCCCTATTCTATAGTTAGGGGTTACCCACCAGGACCCCTCACCCCATACTCCCCCAGGCTCACCCCTATTCTATAGTTAGGGGTTACCCACCAGGACCCCTCACCCCCTACTCCCCCAGCCTCACCCCTATTCTATAGTTAGGGGTTACCCACCAGGACCCCTCACCCCCTACTCCCCCAGCCTCACCCCTATTCTATAGTTAGGGGTTACCCACCAGGACCCCTCACCCCCTACTCCCCCAGCCTCACCCCTATTCTATAGTTAGGGGTTACCCACCAGGACCCCTCACCCCCTACTCCCCCAGCCTCACCCCTATTCTATAGTTAGGGGTTACCCACCAGGACCCCTCACCCCCTACTCCCCCAGCCTCACCCCTATTCTATAGTTAGGGGTTACCCACCAGGATAGCAGAGACCAGCCCCATCTCAAAAACAGTGGGTCCCAGGTTGAAGACGATAGCAGAGAGGACGAAGGAAATGCCCCTGGTGCCCCTGTCAATGGCCTTTGACATCGCCCCCGTCTGTCGGGACAGGTGGAAGCCCAGGTCCAGGCTGTGGAGGTGTAGGAACACGTTCTTGGCGATACGCCGGATGGAATTCTGGGCCACCTTCCCAAACACGGCGTTACGCAGCTCGTTGAAGAGGGCCGAACCGGCCCGGGACACACCGTCTGGGGGAAGAAGAGAGGATTTCATCACGGCTTTGGCTACATAGGGGCAGGGCTCAGCCATGAGAAGGGCAAGCCAACCTTTGTAGTTATCAGGTAAAGACAAAAGTGGAGATCCATTGGTTTGATTAAACTAGGCAAGATACTATTAGGACCCAGGTCTGGCTCAAAATGGACATGGCTGACAAATCCTGAGTTTATCAGAGAGGAGACAGTCCAGCCCAGGCCGTGTAATAATAATAATAGAGACAGTTACGGCCCAGGCCGTGTAATAATAATAGAGACAGTCCCAGCCCAGGCCAGGCCGTGTAATAATAATAATAGAGACAGTCCCGGCCAGGCCGTGTAATAATAATAGAGACAGTCCCTGCCCAGGCCAGGCCGTGTAATAATAATAATAGAGACAGTCCCTGCCCAGGCCGTGTAATAATAATAATAGAGACAGTCCCTGCCCAGGCCAGGCCGTGTAATAATAATAGAGACAGTCCCGGCCCAGGCCAGGCCGTGTAATAATAATAATAGAGACAGTCCCTGCCCAGGCCAGACCGTGTAATAATAATAGAGACAGTCCCGGCCCAGCCCAGGCCGTGTAATAATAATAGAGACAGTCCCTGCCCAGGCCAGGCCGTGTAATAATAATAGAGACAGTCCCTGCCCAGGCCGTGTAATAATAATAGAGACAGTCCCTGCCCAGGCCGTGTAATAATAATAGAGACAGTCCCGGCCCAGCCCAGCCCAGGCCGTGTAATAATAATAGAGACAGTCCCGGCCCAGGCCGTGTAATAATAATAATACAGTCCCGGCCCAGGCCGTGTAATAATAATAGAGACAGTCCCAGGCCAGGCCAGGCCGTGTAATAATAATAGAGACAGTCCCGGCCAGGCCGTGTAATAATAATAGAGACAGTCCCGGCCAGGCCGTGTAATAATAATAATAGAGACAGTCCCTGCCCAGGCCGTGTAATAATAATAGAGACAGTCCCGGCCAGGCCGTGTAATAATAATAGAGACAGTCCCTGCCCAGGCCGTGTAATAATAATAGAGACAGTCCCGGCCCAGGCCGTGTAATAATAATAGAGACCGTCCCTGGGCCAGGCCGTGTAATAATAATAATAGAGACAGTCCCGGCCCAGGCCAGGCCGTGTAATAATAATAGAGACAGTCCCTGGGCCAGGCCGTGTAATAATAATAATAGAGACAGTCCCGGCCCAGGCCAGGCCGTGTAATAATAATAGAGACAGTCCCGGCCCAGGCCAGGCCGTGTAATAATAATAGAGACAGTCCCTGGGCCAGGCCGTGTAATAATAATAGAGACAGTCCCTGGGCCAGGCCGTGTAATAATAATAGATACAGTCCCGGCCCAGGCCAGGCCGTGTAATAATAATAGATACAGTCCCGGCCCAGGCCAGGCCGTGTAATAATAATAGAGACAGTCCCTGCCCAGGCCAGGCCGTGTAATAATAATAGAGACAGTCCCTGCCCAGGCCAGGCCGTGTAATAATAATAGAGACAGTCCCTGCCCAGGCCAGGCCGTGTAATAATAATAGAGACAGTCCCTGCCCAGGCCAGGCCGTGTAATAATAATAGAGACAGTCCCGGCCCAGGCCGTGTAATAATAATAATAGAGACAGTCCCGGCCCAGGCCGTGTAATAATAATAATAGAGACAGTCCCGGCCCAGGCCGTGTAATAATAATAATAGAGACAGTCCCAGGCCAGGCCAGGCCGTGTAATAATAATAATAGAGACAGTCCCAGGCCAGGCCAGGCCGTGTAATAATAATAGAGACAGTCCCGGCCAGGCCGTGTAATAATAATAATAGAGACAGTCCCGGCCAGGCCGTGTAATAATAATAATAGAGACAGTCCCGGCCAGGCCGTGTAATAATAATAATAGAGACAGTCCCTGCCCAGGCCATGTAATAATAATAGAGACAGTCCCGGCCAGGCCGTGTAATAATAATAGAGACAGTCCCTGCCCAGGCCGTGTAATAATAATAGAGACAGTCCCGGCCCAGGCCGTGTAATAATAATAGAGACAGTCCCTGGGCCAGGCCGTGTAATAATAATAATAGAGACAGTCCCGGCCCAGGCCGTGTAATAATAATAGAGACAGTCCCTGGGCCAGGCCGTGTAATAATAATAATAGAGACAGTCCCGGCCCAGGCCAGGCCGTGTAATAATAATAGAGACAGTCCCGGCCCAGGCCAGGCCATGTAATAATAATAGAGACAGTCCCGGCCCAGGACAGGCCGTGTAATAATAATAGAGACAGTCCCTGGGCCAGGTCGTGTAATAATAATAGATACAGTCCCGGCCCAGGCCAGGCCGTGTAATAATAATAGAGACAGTCCCGGCCCAGGCCAGGCCGTGTAATAATAATAGAGACAGTCCCGGCCCAGGCCAGGCCGTGTAATAATAATAGAGACAGTCCATGCCCAGGCCGTGTAATAATAATAGAGACAGTCCCTGCCCAGGCCAGGCCGTGTAATAATAATAGAGACAGTCCCTGCCCAGGCCAGGCCAGGCCGTGTAATAATAATAGAGACAGTCCCTGCCCAGGCCAGGCCGTGTAATAATAATAGAGACAGTCCCGGCCCAGGCCAGGCCGTGTAATAATAATAGAGACAGTCCCGGCCCAGGCCGTGTAATAATAATAATAGAGACAGTCCCGGCCCAGGCCGTGTAATAATAATAGAGACAGTCCCAGGCCAGGCCAGGCCGTGTAATAATAATAGAGACAGTCCCGGCCAGGCCGTGTAATAATAATAGAGACAGTCCCGGCCAGGCCGTGTAATAATAATAATAGAGACAGTCCCTGCCCAGGCCATGTAATAATAATAGAGACAGTCCCGGCCAGGCCGTGTAATAATAATAGAGACAGTCCCTGCCCAGGCCGTGTAATAATAATAGAGACAGTCCCTGGGCCAGGCCGTGTAATAATAATAATAGAGACAGTCCCGGCCCAGGCCAGGCCGTGTAATAATAATAGACAGTCCCTGGGCCAGGCCGTGTAATAATAATAATAGAGACAGTCCCGGGCCAGGCCAGGCCGTGTAATAATAATAGAGACAGTCCCTGCCCAGGCCAGGCCGTGTAATAATAATAGAGACAGTCCCGGCCCAGGCCAGGCCGTGTAATAATAATAGAGACAGTCCCGGCCCAGGCCAGGCCGTGTAATAATAATAGAGACAGTCCCTGGGCCAGGCCGTGTAATAATAATAGATACAGTCCCGGCCCAGGCCAGGCCGTGTAATAATAATAGAGACAGTCCCGGCCCAGGCCAGGCCGTGTAATAATAATAGAGACAGTCCCTGCCCAGGCCAGGCCGTGTAATAATAATAGAGACAGTCCCTGCCCAGGCCAGGCCGTGTAATAATAATAGAGACAGTCCCGGCCCAGGCCAGGCCGTGTAATAATAATAGAGACAGTCCCAGGCCAGACCGTGTAATAATAATAGAGACAGTCCCGGCCAGGCCGTGTAATAATAATAACAGAGACAGTCCCTGCCCAGGCCATGTAATAATAATAGAGACAGTCCCGGCCAGGCCGTGTAATAATAATAGAGACAGTCCCTGCCCAGGCCGTGTAATAATAATAGAGACAGTCCCGGCCCAGGCCGTGTAATAATAATAGAGACAGTCCCTGGGCCAGGCCGTGTAATAATAATAATAGAGACAGTCCCGGCCCAGGCCAGGCCGTGTAATAATAATAGAGACAGTCCCTGGGCCAGGCCGTGTAATAATAATAGAGACAGTCCCGGCCCAGGCCAGGCCGTGTAATAATAATAGAGACAGTCCCGGCCCAGGCCAGGCCGTGTAATAATAATAGAGACAGTCCCGGCCCAGGCCAGGCCGTGTAATAATAATAGAGACAGTCCCGGCCCGGCCGTGTAATAATAATAGAGACAGTCCCGGCCCAGGCCGTGTAATAATAATAATAGAGACAGTCCCGGCCAGGCCAGGCCGTGTAATAACAATAGAGACAGTCCTGGCCCAGGCCGTGTAATAACAATAGAGACAGTCCCGGCCCAGGCCAGGCCGTGTAATAATAATAGAGACAGTCCGTGCCCAGGCCAGGCCGTGTAATAATAATAGAGACAGTCCCGGCCCAGGCCGTGTAATAATAATAGAGACAGTCCCGGCCCAGGCCGTGTAATAATAATAGAGACAGTCCCGGCCCAGGCCGTGTAATAATAATAGAGACAGTCCCGGCCCAGGCCGTGTAATAATAATAGAGACAGTCCCTGGGCCAGGCCGTGTAATAATAATAATAGAGACAGTCCCGGCCCAGGCCGTGTAATAATAATAGAGACAGTCCCTGGGCCAGGCCGTGTAATAATAATAATAGAGACAGTCCCGGCCCAGGCCAGGCCGTGTAATAATAATAGAGACAGTCCCGGCCCAGGCCAGGCCATGTAATAATAATAGAGACAGTCCCGGCCCAGGCCAGGCCGTGTAATAATAATAGAGACAGTCCCTGGGCCAGGTCGTGTAATAATAATAGATACAGTCCCGGCCCAGGCCAGGCCGTGTAATAATAATAGAGACAGTCCCGGCCCAGGCCAGGCCGTGTAATAATAATAGAGACAGTCCCGGCCCAGGCCAGGCCGTGTAATAATAATAGAGACAGTCCATGCCCAGGCCGTGTAATAATAATAGAGACAGTCCCTGCCCAGGCCAGGCCGTGTAATAATAATAGAGACAGTCCCTGCCCAGGCCAGGCCAGGCCGTGTAATAATAATAGAGACAGTCCCTGCCCAGGCCAGGCCGTGTAATAATAATAGAGACAGTCCCGGCCCAGGCCAGGCCGTGTAATAATAATAGAGACAGTCCCGGCCCAGGCCGTGTAATAATAATAATAGAGACAGTCCCGGCCCAGGCCGTGTAATAATAATAGAGACAGTCCCAGGCCAGGCCAGGCCGTGTAATAATAATAGAGACAGTCCCGGCCAGGCCGTGTAATAATAATAGAGACAGTCCCGGCCAGGCCGTGTAATAATAATAATAGAGACAGTCCCTGCCCAGGCCATGTAATAATAATAGAGACAGTCCCGGCCAGGCCGTGTAATAATAATAGAGACAGTCCCTGCCCAGGCCGTGTAATAATAATAGAGACAGTCCCTGGGCCAGGCCGTGTAATAATAATAATAGAGACAGTCCCGGCCCAGGCCAGGCCGTGTAATAATAATAGACAGTCCCTGGGCCAGGCCGTGTAATAATAATAATAGAGACAGTCCCGGGCCAGGCCAGGCCGTGTAATAATAATAGAGACAGTCCCTGCCCAGGCCAGGCCGTGTAATAATAATAGAGACAGTCCCGGCCCAGGCCAGGCCGTGTAATAATAATAGAGACAGTCCCGGCCCAGGCCAGGCCGTGTAATAATAATAGAGACAGTCCCTGGGCCAGGCCGTGTAATAATAATAGATACAGTCCCGGCCCAGGCCAGGCCGTGTAATAATAATAGAGACAGTCCCGGCCCAGGCCAGGCCGTGTAATAATAATAGAGACAGTCCCTGCCCAGGCCAGGCCGTGTAATAATAATAGAGACAGTCCCTGCCCAGGCCAGGCCGTGTAATAATAATAGAGACAGTCCCGGCCCAGGCCAGGCCGTGTAATAATAATAGAGACAGTCCCAGGCCAGACCGTGTAATAATAATAGAGACAGTCCCGGCCAGGCCGTGTAATAATAATAACAGAGACAGTCCCTGCCCAGGCCATGTAATAATAATAGAGACAGTCCCGGCCAGGCCGTGTAATAATAATAGAGACAGTCCCTGCCCAGGCCGTGTAATAATAATAGAGACAGTCCCGGCCCAGGCCGTGTAATAATAATAGAGACAGTCCCTGGGCCAGGCCGTGTAATAATAATAATAGAGACAGTCCCGGCCCAGGCCAGGCCGTGTAATAATAATAGAGACAGTCCCTGGGCCAGGCCGTGTAATAATAATAGAGACAGTCCCGGCCCAGGCCAGGCCGTGTAATAATAATAGAGACAGTCCCGGCCCAGGCCAGGCCGTGTAATAATAATAGAGACAGTCCCGGCCCAGGCCAGGCCGTGTAATAATAATAGAGACAGTCCCGGCCCGGCCGTGTAATAATAATAGAGACAGTCCCGGCCCAGGCCGTGTAATAATAATAATAGAGACAGTCCCGGCCAGGCCAGGCCGTGTAATAACAATAGAGACAGTCCTGGCCCAGGCCGTGTAATAACAATAGAGACAGTCCGTGCCCAGGCCAGGCCGTGTAATAATAATAGAGACAGTCCGTGCCCAGGCCAGGCCGTGTAATAATAATAGAGACAGTCCCGGCCCAGGCCGTGTAATAATAATAGAGACAGTCCCGGCCCAGGCCGTGTAATAATAATAGAGACAGTCCCGGCCCAGGCCGTGTAATAATAATAGAGACAGTCCCGGCCCAGGCCGTGTAATAATAATAGAGACAGTCCCGGCCCAGGCCGTGTAATAATAATAGAGACAGTCCCGGCCCAGGCCGTGTAATAATAATAATAGAGACAGTCCCGGCCCAGGCCAGGTAATAATAATAATAGAGACAGTCCCGGCCCAGGCCGTGTAATAATAATAGAGACAGTCCCGGCCCAGGCCGTGTAATAATAATAGAGACAGTCCCGGCCCAGGCCGTGTAATAATAATAGAGACAGTCCCGGCCCAGGCCGTGTAATAATAATAGAGACAGTCCCTGCCCAGGCCAGGCCGTGTAATAATAATAGAGACAGTCCCTGCCCAGGCCGTGTAATAATAATAGAGACAGTCCCTGCCCAGGCCGTGTAATAATAATAGAGACAGTCCCGGCCCAGGCCGTGTAATAATAATAATAATAGAGACAGTCCCGGCCAAGGCCAGGCCGTGTAATAACAGAGACAGTCCCGGCCCAGGCCGCGTAATAATAATAGAGACAGTCCCGGCCCAGGCCGTGTAATAATAATAGAGACAGTCCCCGGCCCAGGCCGTGTAATAATAATAGAGACAGTCCAGGCCAGGCCGTGTAATAATAATAGAGACAGTCCCGGCCAGGCCGTGTAATAATAATAGAGACAGTCCCGGCCAGGCCGTGTAATAATAATAGAGACAGTCCCGTCCCAGGCCGTGTAATAATAATAGAGACAGTCCCGGCCCAGGCCGTGCCATGTAATAATAATAGAGACAGTCCCGGCCCAGGCCGTGTAATAATAATAGAGACAGTCCCCGGCCCAGGCCGTGTAATAATAATAGAGACAGTCCAGGCCAGGCCGTGTAATAATAATAGAGACAGTCCCGGCCAGGCCGTGTAATAATAATAGAGACAGTCCCGGCCAGGCCGTGTAATAATAATAGAGACAGTCCCGTCCCAGGCCGTGTAATAATAATAGAGACAGTCCCGGCCCAGGCCGTGCCATGTAATAATAATAGAGACAGTCCCGGCCCAGGCCTTGTAATAATAATAGAGACAGTCCCGGCCCAGGCCAGGCCGTGTAATAATAATAATAGAGACAGTCCCGGCCCAGGCCAGGCCGTGTAATAATAGAGACAGTCCCGGCCCAGGCCGTGTAATAATAATAGAGACAGTCCCGGCCCAGGCCGTGTAATAATAATAGAGACAGTCCCGGCCCAGGCCAGGCCGTGTAATAATAATAGAGACAGTCCCGGCCCAGGCCGTGTAATAATAATAGAGACAGTCCCGGCCCAGGCCGTGTAATAATAATAGAGACAGTCCCGGCCCAGGCCGTGTAATAATAATAGAGACAGTCCCAGCCCAGGCCAGGCCGTGTAATAATAATAATAGAGACAGTCCCGGCCAGGCCGTGTAATAATAATAGAGACAGTCCCTGCCCAGGCCGTGTAATAATAATAGAGACAGTCCCTGCCCAGGCCAGGCCGTGTAATAATAATAGAGACAGTCCCGGTCCAGCCCAGGCCGTGTAATAATAATAGAGACAGTCCCGGCCCAGGCCGTGTAATAATAATAGAGACAGTCCCGGCCCAGGCAGTGTAATAATAATAATAATAGAGACAGTCCCGGCCAAGGCCAGGCCGTGTAATAACAGAGACAGTCCCGGCCCAGGCCGCGTAATAATAATAGAGACAGTCCCGGCCCAGGCCGTGTAATAATAATAGAGACAGTCCCCGGCCCAGGCCGTGTAATAATAATAGAGACAGTCCAGGCCAGGCCGTGTAATAATAATAGAGACAGTCCCGGCCAGGCCGTGTAATAATAATAGAGACAGTCCCGGCCAGGCCGTGTAATAATAATAGAGACAGTCCCGTCCCAGGCCGTGTAATAATAATAGAGACAGTCCCGGCCCAGGCCGTGCCATGTAATAATAATAGAGACAGTCCCGGCCCAGGCCGTGTAATAATAATAGAGACAGTCCCCGGCCCAGGCCGTGTAATAATAATAGAGACAGTCCAGGCCAGGCCGTGTAATAATAATAGAGACAGTCCCGGCCAGGCCGTGTAATAATAATAGAGACAGTCCCGGCCAGGCCGTGTAATAATAATAGAGACAGTCCCGTCCCAGGCCGTGTAATAATAATAGAGACAGTCCCGGCCCAGGCCGTGCCATGTAATAATAATAGAGACAGTCCCGGCCCAGGCCGTGTAATAATAATAATAATAGAGACAGTCCCGGCCCAGGCCTTGTAATAATAATAGAGACAGTCCCGGCCCAGGCCAGGCCGTGTAATAATAATAATAGAGACAGTCCCGGCCCAGGCCAGGCCGTGTAATAATAGAGACAGTCCCGGCCCAGGCCGTGTAATAATAATAGAGACAGTCCCGGCCCAGGCCGTGTAATAATAATAGAGACAGTCCCGGCCCAGGCCAGGCCGTGTAATAATAATAGAGACAGTCCCGGCCCAGGCCGTGTAATAATAATAGAGACAGTCCCGGCCCAGGCCGTGTAATAATAATAGAGACAGTCCCAGCCCAGGCCAGGCCGTGTAATAATAATAATAGAGACAGTCCCGGCCAGGCCGTGTAATAATAATAGAGACAGTCCCTGCCCAGGCCGTGTAATAATAATAGAGACAGTCCCTGCCCAGGCCAGGCCGTGTAATAATAATAGAGACAGTCCCGGTCCAGCCCAGGCCGTGTAATAATAATAGAGACAGTCCCGGCCCAGGCCGTGTAATAATAATAGAGACAGTCCCGGCCCAGGCCGTGTAATAATAATAATAATAGAGACAGTCCCGGCCAAGGCCAGGCCGTGTAATAACAGAGACAGTCCCGGCCCAGGCCGCGTAATAATAATAGAGACAGTCCCGGCCCAGGCCGTGTAATAATAATAGAGACAGTCCAGGCCAGGCCGTGTAATAATAATAGAGACAGTCCCGGCCAGGCCGTGTAATAATAATAGAGACAGTCCCGGCCAGGCCGTGTAATAATAATAGAGACAGTCCCGTCCCAGGCCGTGTAATAATAATAGAGACAGTCCCGGCCCAGGCCGTGCCATGTAATAATAATAGAGACAGTCCCGGCCCAGGCCGTGTAATAATAATAGAGACAGTCCCCGGCCCAGGCCGTGTAATAATAATAGAGACAGTCCAGGCCAGGCCGTGTAATAATAATAGAGACAGTCCCGGCCAGGCCGTGTAATAATAATAGAGACAGTCCCGGCCAGGCCGTGTAATAATAATAGAGACAGTCCCGTCCCAGGCCGTGTAATAATAATAGAGACAGTCCCGGCCCAGGCCGTGCCATGTAATAATAATAGAGACAGTCCCGGCCCAGGCCGTGTAATAATAATAATAATAGAGACAGTCCCGGCCCAGGCCTTGTAATAATAATAGAGACAGTCCCGGCCCAGGCCAGGCCGTGTAATAATAATAGAGACAGTCCCGGCCCAGGCCAGGCCATGTAATAATAATAATAGAGACAGTCCCGGCCCAGGCCAGGCCGTGTAATAATAGAGACAGTCCCGGCCCAGGCCGTGTAATAATAATAGAGACAGTCCCGGCCCAGGCCGTGTAATAATAATAGAGACAGTCCCGGCCCAGGCCAGGCCGTGTAATAATAATAGAGACAGTCCCGGCCCAGGCCGTGTAATAATAATAGAGACAGTCCCGGCCCAGGCCGTGTAATAATAATAGAGACAGTCCCAGCCCAGGCCAGGCCGTGTAATAATAATAATAGAGACAGTCCCGGCCAGGCCGTGTAATAATAATAGAGACAGTCCCTGCCCAGGCCGTGTAATAATAATAGAGACAGTCCCTGCCCAGGCCAGGCCGTGTAATAATAATAGAGACAGTCCCGGTCCAGCCCAGGCCGTGTAATTATAATAGAGACAGTCCCGGCCCAGGCCGTGTAATAATAATAGAGACAGTCCCGGCCCAGGCCGTGTAATAATAATAGAGACAGTCCCTGCCCAGACTGGTAACTCTAATGAACTGATCCTCTGCAGCAGAGGTAACTCTGGGACTTCCTTTCCAATCTGAGGCTGGTATCTCTAATGAACTGATCCTCTGCAGCAGAGGTAACTCTGGGTCTTCCATTCCTGTGGCGGTCCTCATGAGAGCCAGTTTCATCATAGCGCCTGATGGTTTTCGCGACTGCACTTGAAGAAACTTTCAAAGTTCTTGAAATGTTCCGTATTGACTGACCTTCATGTCTAAATAAAGTAATGGACTGTCTTTTTTAAAATCAAACTTTATTTGTCACATGCGCTGAATACAACAAATTAGACTTTACCATGAAATTCTTACTTACAAGCCCTTAACTCTTCTTGAACTGCACTGCTGGTTAAGAAAATATTTACCAAGTAGACTAAAGTAAAAAGTAACACAATAAGAATAACAATAATGAGGCTATATACAGGGGGCACCGGTACCAAGTCAGTGTGCAGGGATATAGGTTAGTAGAGGTAATTTGTACATGTATGTAGGGGTGAAGTGACTATGCATAGATTATAAACAGCAAGTAGCAGCTGTGTTAAAACGGGAGGGGGGTGGGGGTCAATGTAAATTGTCCAGTTGAGATTTTATGAATAGTTCACCAGTCTAATGACTTGGGGGTAGAAGCTGTTGAGGAGCCATTTGGTCAAAGACCTGGCACTCCGGCAGCAGAGAAAATATGTGCTTTCCCCGCCTATTATATAGGTCCTGGATGGCAGGAAGCTTGGCCCCAGGGATGTACTGGGCCGTACGCACTACCCTCTGTATGGTGTATGGTCGGAGGCCGAGCAGTTGCCATACCAGGCGGTGAGGCAACCAGTCAGGATGCTCTCGATGTTGCAGCTGTAGAACATTATGAGGATCTGGGGACCCATGCAAAATCTTTTCAGTCTCATGAGGGGGAAAAGGTTTTGAGGTGCCCTCTTCATGACTGTCTTGGTATGTTTGGACCATGATAGTTTGTTGGTGATGTGGACACCAAGGAACTTGAAACTCAACCCGCTCCACTACAGCCCTGTCGATGTTAAATGGGGGCCTGTCCGGCCCACCTTTTCCTGTAGTCCACGATCATCTCCTTTGTCTTGCTCACATTGAGGGAGAGGTTGTTGTCCTGGCACCACACTGCCAGGTCTCTGACTTCCTCCCTATAGGCTGTCTCATCGTTGAGGGAGAGGTTGTTGTCCTGGCACCACACTGCCAGGTCTCTGACCACCTCCCTATAGGCCGTCTCATTGTTGTCGGTGATCAGGCCTACCACTGTTGTGTCGTCAGTAAACATAATGATGGTGTTGGAGTCGTGTTTGGTCACGCAGTCGTGGGTGAACAGGGAACAAGAGGGGACTAAGTACACACCCCTGAGGGGCCCCAGTGTTGAGGATCAGCGTGGCAGACGTGTTGTTGCCTACCTTCACCACCTGGGGGCGGCCCGTCAGGAAGTCCAGGATCCAGTTGCAGAGGGAGGTGTTTAGTCCCAGAGTCCTTAGCTTATTGATGAGCTTAGTGGGCAATACGGTGTTGAACGCTGAGCTGTAGTCAATGAACAGCATTCTCACATAGGTGTTCCTTTTGTCCAGGTGGGAAAGGGCAGTGGACAATATAGATTGTATCATCTGTGGATCTATTGGGGTGGTATGCGAATTGGAGTGGGTCTAGGGTGTCCGGGAGGATGCTGTTGATGTGAGCCATGACCAGCCTTTCAAAGCACTTCACAGCTATCGACGTGAGTGCCACGGGGCGGTAGTCATTTAGGCAGGTTACCTTCGCTTCCTTGGGCACAGGGACTATGGTCTGCTTGAAACATGTAGGTATTACAGACTCGGTCAGGGAGAGGTTGAAACTGTCTGTGAAGACACTTGACAGTTGTTCTGCTCATGCTTTGAGTATACGTCCTGGTAATCCGTCTGGCCCAGTGGCTTTGTGAATGTTGATCTGTTTAAAGGTTTTGTTCACATCGGCTACTGAGAGCGTAATCACACAGTCATACAGAACAGCTGGTGCTCTCGTGCATGCTCCAGTGTTGCTTGCCTCAAAGTGATCATAAAAGGCATTTAGCCAGTGTGTAGGCTCGCGTCACTGGGCAGCTCGCGTCTGTGTTTCCCTTTGTAGTCTGTAATAGTTTTCAAGCCCTGCCACATCCGACGAGCGTCAGAGCCGGTGTAGTAGGATTCAATCTCAATCCTGTATTGAGCTTTGCCTGTTTGATGGTTTGTCTGAGGGCATAGCGGAATTTCTTAGAAGCGTCCGGATTAGTCTCCCGCTCCTTGAAAGCGGCAGCTCTAGCCTTTAGCTCGATGCGGATGTTGCCTGTAATCCATGGCTTCTGGTTGGGATATGTACGTACAGTTACTGTGGGGACGACGTCGTCGATGCACTTATTGATGAAGCCGATGACTGAGGTGGTGTACTCCTCAATGCCATTGGATGAATCCCGGAACATATTCTAGTCTGTGCTGCAAAACAGTCCTGTAGCGTAGCATCCGACCACTTCCGTATAGAAGGAGTCACTGGTACTTCCTGCTTTAGTTTTTGCTTGTAAACAGGAATCATGAGGATAGAATTATGGGCAGATTTGCCAAATGGAGGGTGAGGGAGAGCTGTGTATGCATCTATGTGTGTGGAGTAAAGGTGGTATAGGATTTTTCTTTTCTCTGGTTGCACATGTGAGATGCTGGTAAAAATTTGGTAAAACTGATTTAAGTTTGCAACTAGGAGCACCACTTCTGGGTGAGTTTCTCTTTGCTTATTTGAGCTGTTCTTGCCATAATATAGACTTTTACCAAACAGGGCTATCTTCTGTATACCTCCCCTACTTTGTCACAATACAACAACTGATTTGCTCAAACGCATTAAGGAAAGAAATTCCACAAATTCATTTTTAACAAAGCACACCTGTTTATTGAAATGCATTTCTGGTGACTACCTCATGAAGCTGGTTGAGAGAAGACCAAGAGTGTGCAAAGCTGTCATCAAGGCAAAGGGTGGCTATTTGAAGAATCTCAAATATAAAATATATTTTGATTTGAGTAACACTTTTTTGGTTACTACATGATTCCATATGTGTTATTTCATAGCTTGTCTTCACTAATATTCTACAATGTAGAAAATAGTAAAAAGAAAAGAAAAACACTTGAATGAGTAGGTGTTCTAAAACTTTGGACCGGTAGTGTATGTTTGGGCTTCTTGCAGTCAATTTGACCCCCCCGTCCATCCGCTCAAGAAAGAAATTGTAGCGCAGCTGAATCTAGTTGATGATCCCTGCTAGTGTCTACAGGGTTCGTACAGACAGTGGCAAGTCAAATTCAAGGACTTAAGTGCTTTTTCAAACACTAATATTTATTTTCAAGGACCGTCAATTTGTAACAGTTCCTATTATGCAATTATTTCTAGTCACCACCAGACGGCAGTATTTCACCACATTCTCATTGCGAAAAAAACTAGCGTACTATTCATCACTACCTTACAATCTCTACTCAATATTACGTGTTTCACTACATACATGAGTGGTAAGTCAGGACTGATGATGTTGACTGTCCCAACACAATGACATGAAAGTGAATTCTGACAGCGTAAAAGGCCCTTCTATTTAAAGATTCTGTCAGGGGACCCTATTTAAATTTTAGGGGACCCCACATGGGTCTCTGACCCCAAGTTTGGGTACCACTGTACTACAAACCTCTCTCCCTGCTTGTTTCAATGCATCTCTGTCTCTCCCCTTTGCCTCCTTCCATGCAGCCTAACACCACTGTCTATCTCACTACTCACTGCAAAGAAAAGGTATTTTTTGTTATGAGAATTTAAAGTAACCCAACTTCTGAATATAGCTAAGTAGCTAGCTTAATATCAGTCAACTTCTCTTGCTGTGGTCAAGCTCTGTTCAAGATTAGCTTCTAACTTCCTCCTTCTAGCCAGCTAGTTATAACTCCTTCTAGCCAGCTAGTTATAACTCCTTCTAGCCAGCTAGTTATAACTCCTTCTAGCCAGCTAGCTATAACTAGCTACCTGGCTAACAGCCAGCATCCTTGAGTTGCCTAAACATCAGCCACTATTTACCGGTTGTAAACTCATTCTTCGATAGTCAGGTTTTTGTTTTATTTGGGGGGGGTTGTCCGTTGACAGGAGTCTCTGCCACTTACTACTCTAGATCTGGATTGAGGTAGTTTGTTTCACCTCTCGGCCTATGTCGTGGGCAGAGTTTCCTGTTGGACAGAGTGGTGAGTGCTAAACGAGGTAAGTCAGACAGAGCAGGTGAACATAACGATTATACCTGAATCAATCACGATTCCACTCGTTCACAGAGGTAGGTCAATCAGAGGGAGGTCAATCAGAGGGAGGTCAATCAGAGGGAGGTCAATCAGAGGGAGGGTCAATCAGAGGGAGGTCAATCAGAGGGAGGTCAATCAGAGGGAGGTCAATCAGAGGGAGGTCAATCAGAGGGAGGTCAATCAGAGGGAGGTCAATCAGAGGGAGGGTCAATCAGAGGGAGGGTCAATCAGAGGGAGGTCAATCAGAGGGAGGTCAATCAGAGGGAGGTCAATCAGAGGGAGGTCAATCAGAGGGAGGTCAATCAGAGGGAGGTCAATCAGAGGGAGGTCAATCAGAGGGAGGTCAATCAGAGGGAGGGTCAATCAGAGGGAGGGTCAATCAGAGGGAGGTCAATCAGAGGGAGGTCAATCAGAGGGAGGTCAATCAGAGGGAGGTCAATCAGAGGGAGGTCAATCAGAGGGAGGTCAATCAGAGGGAGGTCAATCAGAGGGAGGTCAATCAGAGGGAGGTCAATCAGAGAGGGTCAATCAGAGGGAGGTCAATCAGAGGGAGGTCAATCAGAGAGGGTCAATCAGAGGGAGGGTCAATCAGAGGGAGGTCAATCAGAGAGAGGGTCAATCAGAGAGGGTCAATCAGAGGGAGGTCAATCAGAGGGAGGTCAATCAGAGGGAGGTCAATCAGAGAGGGTCAATCAGAGGGAGGTCAATCAGAGAGGGTCAATCAGAGGGAGGGTCAATCAGAGGGAGGTCAATCAGAGGGAGGTCAATCAGAGGGAGGTCAATCAGAGGGAGGTCAATCAGAGGGAGGTCAATCAGAGGGAGGTCAATCAGAGGGAGGTCAATCAGAGGGAGGTCAATCAGAGGGAGGTCAGAGTTAGACACGATTAGAACTCAGATTAATAACATTTAGCGTTCTGAACATTGATCAACGCTGGGACAAGTGGGTATAGAGGGGCAGAACCCTCTACTACAGCCCCGGATGGGTCTGGCAGAACCCCTCTACTACATCCCCGGATGGGTCTGGCAGAACCCCTCTACTACAGCCCCGGATGGGTCTGGCAGAACCCTCTACTACATCCCCGGATGGGTCTGGCAGAACCCTCTACTACAGCCCCGGATGGGTCTGGCAGAACCCTCTACTACAGCCCCGGATGGGTCTGGCAGAACCCCTCTACTACAGCCCCGGATGGGTCTGGCAGAACCCCTCTACTACAGCCCCGGATGGGTCTGGCAGAACCCCTCTACTACAGCCCCGGATGGGTCTGGCAGAACCCCTCTACTACAGCCCCGGATGGGTCTGGCAGAACCCCTCTACTACAGCCCCGGATGGGTCTGGCAGAACCCCTCTACTACAGCCCCGGATGGGTAGGGCAGAACCCCTCTACTACAGCCCCGGATGAGTCTGGCAGAACCCCTCTACTACAGCCCCGGGAGGTCAATCAGAGGGAGGTCAATCAGAGGGAGATCAATCAGAGGAAGGTCAATCAGAGGGAGGTCAATCAGAGGAAGGTCAGAGTTAGACACGATTAGAACTCAGATTAATAACATTTAGCGTTCTGAACATTGATCAACGCTGGGACAAGTGGGTATAGAGGGGCAGAACCCTCTACTACAGCCCCGGATGGGTCTGGCAGAACCCTCTACTACATCCCCGGATGGGTCTGGCAGAACCCTCTACTACAGCCCCGGATGGGTCTGGCAGAACCCCTCTACTACAGCCCCGGATGGGTCTGGCAGAACCCCTCTACTACAGCCCCGGATGGGTCTGGCAGAACCCCTCTACTACAGCCCCGGATGGGTCTGGCAGAACCCCTCTACTACAGCCCCGGATGGGTCTGGCAGAACCCCTCTACTACAGCCCCGGATGGGTCTGGCAGAACCCCTCTACTACATCCCCGGTCTGGCAGAACCCCTCTACTACATCCACGGTCTGGCAGAACCCCTCTACTACAGCCCCGGATGGGTCTGGCAGAACCCCTCTACTACAGCCCCGGATGGGTCTGGCAGAACCCCTCTACTACAGCCCCGGATGGGTCTGGCAGAACCCCTCTACTACAGCCCCGGATGGGTCTGGCAGAACCCCTCTACTACAGCCCCGGTCTGGCAGAACCCCTCTACTACAGCCCCGGTCTGGCAGAACCCCTCAACTACAGCCCCGGATGGGTCTGGCAGAACCCCTCTACTACAGCCCCGGATGGGTCTGGCAGAACCCCTCTACTACAGCCCCGGATGGGTCTGGCAGAACCCCTCTACTACAGCCCCGGATGGGTCAGGCAGAACCCCTCTACTACAGCCCCGGATGGGTCTGGCAGAACCCCTCTACTACAGCCACGGATGGGTCTGGCAGAACCCTCTACTACAGCCCCGGTCTGGCAGAACCCTCTACTACAGCCCCGGTCTGGCAGAACCCTCTACTACATCCCCGGAAGGGTCTGGCAGAACCCTCTACTACAGCCCCGGTCTGGCAGAACCCTCTACTACAGCCCCGGTCTGGCAGAACCCTCTACTACAGCCCCGGTCTGGCAGAACCCTCTACTACAGCCCCGGTCTGGCAGAACCCCTCTACTACAGCCCCGGATGGGTCTGGCAGAACCCCTCTACTACAGCCCGGGATGGGTCTGGCAGAACCCCTCTACTACAGCCCCGGATGGGTCTGGCAGAACCCTCTACTACAGCCCCGGTCTGGCAGAACCCCTCTACTACAGCCCCGGATGGGTATGGCAGAACCCTCTACTACAGCCCCGGATGGGTCTGGCAGAACCCTCTACTACAGCCCCGGATGGGTCTGGCAGAACCCTCTACTACAACCCCGGATGGGTCTGGCAGAACCCTCTACTACAGCCCCGGATGGGTCTGGCAGAACCCCTCTACTACAGCCCCGGTCTGGCAGAACCCTCTATTACAGTCCCGGTCTGGCAGAACCCTCTACTACAGCCCCGGATGGGTCTGGCAGAACCCCTCTACTACAGCCCCGGATAGGTCTGGCAGAACCCTCTATTACAGCCCCGGTCTGGCAGAACCCCTCTACTACAGCCCCGGATAGGTCTGGCAGAACCCCTCTATTACAGTCCCGGTCTGGCAGAACCCCTCTACTACAGCCCCGGATGGGTCTGGCAGAACCCCTCTACTACAGCCCCGGATAGGTCTGGCAGAACCCCTCTACTACAGCCCCGGTCTGGCAGAACCCCTCTACTACAGCCCCGGATAGGTCTGGCAGAACCCTCTACTACAGCCCCGGATGGGTCTGGCAGAACCCCTCTACTACAGCCCCGGATAGGTCTGGCAGAACCTCTACTACAGCCCCGGATGGGTCTAGCAGAACCCTCTACTACAGCCCCGGTCTGGCAGAACCCCTCTACTACAGCCCCGGTCTGGCAGAACCCCTCTACTACATCCCCGGTCTGGCAGAACCCCTCTACTACAGCCCCGGTCTGGCAGAACCCCTCTACTACAGCCCCTGATGGGTCTGGCAGAACCCTCTACTACAGCCCCGGTCTAGCAGAACCCTCTACTACAGCCCCGGATGGGTCTGGCAGAACCCCTCTAGTACAGCCCCGGATGGGTCTGGCAGAACCCCTCTACTACAGCCGCGGATGGGTCTGGCAGAACCCCTCTACTACAGCCGCGGATGGGTCTGGCAGAACCCCTCTACTACAGCCCCTGATGGGTCTGGCAGAACCCTCTACTACAGCCCCGGTCTGGCAGAACCCCTCTACTACAGCCCCGGAGGGGTCTGGCTGAACCCCTCTACTACAGCCCCGGAGGGGTCTGGCAGAACCCCTCTACTACAGCCCCGGATGGGTCTGGCAGAACCCCTCTACTACAGCCCCGGATGGGTCTGGCAGAACCCCTCTACTACAGCCCCGGATGGGTCTGGCAGAACCCCTCTACTACAGCCCCGGATGGGTCTGGCAGAACCCCTCTACTACAGCCCCGGATGGGTCTGGCAGAACCCCTCTACTACAGCCCCGGATGGGTCTGGCAGAACCCCTCTACTACAGCCCCGGATGGGTCTGGCAGAACCCCTCTACTACAGCCCCGGATGGGTCTGGCAGAACCCCTCTACTACAGCCCCGGATGGGTCTGGCAGAACCCCTCTACTACAGCCCCAGTCTGGCAGAACCCCTCTACTACAGCCCCGGAGGGGTCTGGCAGAACCCCTCTACTACAGCCCCGGATGGGTCTGGCAGAACCCCTCTACTACAGCCCCGGATGGGTCTGGCAGAACCCCTCTACTACAGCCCCGGATGGGTCTGGCAGAACCCCTCTACTACAGCTCCGGATGGGTCTGGCAGAACCCCTCTACTACAGCCCCGGATGGGTCTGGCAGAACCCCTCTACTACAGCCCCGGATGGGTCTGGCAGAACCCCTCTACTACAGCCCCGGATGGGTCTGGCAGAACCCCTCTACTACAGCCCCGGATGGGTCTGGCAGAACCCCTCTACTACAGCCCCGGATGGGTCTGGCAGAACCCCTCTACTACAGCCCCGGATGGGTCTGGCAGAACCCCTCTACTACAGCCCCGGATGGGTCTGGCAGAACCCCTCTACTACAGCCCCGGATGGGTCTGGCAGAACCCCTCTACTACAGCCCCGGACGGGTCTGGCAGAACCCCTCTACTACAGCCCCGGACGGGTCTGGCAGAACCCCTCTACTACAGCCCCGGACGGGTCTGGCAGAACCCCTCTACTACAGCCCCGGACGGGTCTGGCAGAACCCCTCTACTACAGCCCCGGACGGGTCTGGCAGAACCCCTCTACTACAGCCCCGGACGGGTCTGGCAGAACCCCTCTACTACAGCCCCGGACGGGTCTGGCAGAACCCCTCTACTACAGCCCCGGACGGGTCTGGCAGAACCCCTCTACTACAGCCCCGGACGGGTCTGGCAGAACCCCTCTACTACAGCCCCGGACGGGTCTGGCAGAACCCCTCTACTACAGCCCCGGACGGGTCTGGCAGAACCCCTCTACTACAGCCCCGGACGGGTCTGGCAGAACCCCTCTACTACAGCCCCGGACGGGTCTGGCAGAACCCCTCTACTACAGCCCCGGACGGGTCTGGCAGAACCCCTCTACTACAGCCCCGGACGGGTCTGGCAGAACCCCTCTACTACAGCCGCGGATGGGTCTGGCAGAACCCCTCTACTACAGCCCCGGATGGGTCTGGCAGAACCCCTCTACTACAGCCCCTGATGGGTCTGGCAGAACCCTCTACTACAGCCCCGGTCTGGCAGAACCCCTCTACTACAGCCCCGGAGGGGTCTGGCTGAACCCCTCTACTACAGCCCTGGAGGGGTCTGGCTGAACCCCTCTACTACAGCCCCGGATGGGTCTGGCAGAACCCCTCTACTACAGCCCCGGATGGGTCTGGCAGAACCCCTCTACTACAGCCCCGGATGGGTCTGGCAGAACCCCTCTACTACAGCCCCGGATGGGTCTGGCAGAACCCCTCTACTACAGCCCCGGATGGGTCTGGCAGAACCCCTCTACTACAGCCCCGGATGGGTCTGGCAGAACCCCTCTACTACAGCCCCGGAGGGGTCTGGCAGAACCCCTCTACTACAGCCCCGGAGGGGTCTGGCAGAACCCCTCTACTACAGCCCCGGATGGGTCTGGCAGAACTCCTCTACTACAGCCCCGGACGGGTCTGGCAGAACCCCTCTACTACAGCCCCGGACGGGTCTGGCAGAACCCCTCTACTACAGCCCCGGACGGGTCTGGCAGAACCCCTCTACTACAGCCCCGGACGGGTCTGGCAGAACCCCTCTACTACAGCCCCGGACGGGTCTGGCAGAACCCCTCTACTACAGCCCCGGATGGGTCTGGCAGAACCCCTCTACTACAGCCCCGGATGGGTCTGGCAGAACCCCTCTACTACAGCCCCGGATGGGTCTGGCAGAACCCCTCTACTACAGCCGCGGATGGGTCTGGCAGAACCCCTCTACTACAGCCCCGGATGGGTATGGCAGAACCCCTCTACTACAGCCCCTGATGGGTCTGGCAGAACCCTCTACTACAGCCCCGGTCTGGCAGAACCCCTCTACTACAGCCCCGGAGGGGTCTGGCTGAACCCCTCTACTACAGCCCCGGATGGGTCTGGCAGAACCCCTCTACTACAGCCGCGGATGGGTCTGGCAGAACCCCTCTACTACAGCCCCGGATGGGTCTGGCAGAACCCCTCTACTACAGCCCCTGATGGGTCTGGCAGAACCCTCTACTACAGCCCCGGTCTGGCAGAACCCCTCTACTACAGCCCCGGAGGGGTCTGGCTGAACCCCTCTACTACAGCCCCGGAGGGGTCTGGCTGAACCCCTCTACTACATCCCCGGATGGGTCTGGCAGAACCCCTCTACTACAACCCCGGTCTGGCAGAACCCTCTACTACAGCCCCGGTCTGGCAGAACCCCTCTACTACAGCCCCGGTCTGGCAGAACCCCTCTACTACAGCCCCGGTCTGGCAGAACCCCTCTACTACAGCCCCGGTCTGGCAGAACCCCTCTACTACAGCCCCGGATGGGTCTGGCAGAACCCCTCTACTACAGCCCCGGATGGGTCTGGCAGAACCCTCTACTACAGCCCCGGATGGGTCAGGCAGAACCCCTCTACTACAGCCCCGGTCTACCAGAACCCTCTACTACAGCCCCGGTCTGGCAGAACCCCTCTACTACAGCCCCGGATGAGTCTGGCAGAACCCCTCTACTACAGCCCCGAATGAGTCTGGCAGAACCCCTCTACTACAGCCCCGGATGAGTCTGGCAGAACCCCTCTACTACAGCCCCGGATGGGTCTGGCAGAACCCCTCTACTACAGCCCCGGATGGGTCTGGCAGAACCCCTCTACTACAGCCCCGGATGGGTCTGGCAGAACCCCTCTACTACAGCCCCGGATGGGTCTGGCAGAACCCCTCTACTACAGCCCCGGATGGGTCTGGCAGAACCCTCTACTACAGCCCCGGATGGGTCTGGCAGAACCCTCTACTACAGCCCCGGATGGGTCTGGCAGAACCCCTCTACTACAGCCCCGGATGGGTCTGGCAGAACCCCTCTACTACAGCCCCGGATGGGTCTGGCAGAACCCTCTACTACAGCCCCGGATGGGTCTGGCAGAACCCTCTACTACAGCCCCGGATGGGTCTGGCAGAACCCTCTACTACAGCCCCGGATGGGTCTGGCAGAACCCCTCTACTACAGCCCCGGATGAGTCTGGCAGAACCCCTCTACTACAGCCCCGAATGAGTCTGGCAGAACCCCTCTACTACAGCCCCGGATGGGTCTGGCAGAACCCTCTACTACAGCCCCGGATGGGTCTGGCAGAACCCTCTACTACAGCCCCGGATGGGTCAGGCAGAACCCCTCTACTACAGCCCCGGTCTGGCAGTACCCTCTACTACAGCCCCGGTCTGGCAGAACCCCTCTACTACAGCCCCGGTCTGGCAGAACCCCTCTACTACAGCCCCGGTCTGGCAGAACCCCTCTACTACAGCCCCGAATGAGTCTGGCAGAACCCCTCTACTACAGCCCCGGATGAGTCTGGCAGAACCCCTCTACTACAGCCCCGGATGGGTCTGGCAGAACCCCTCTACTACAGCCCCGGATGGGTCTGGCAGAACCCTCTACTACAGCCCCGGATGGGTCTGGCAGAACCCTCTACTACAGCCCCGGATGGGTCTGGCAGAACCCCTCTACTACAGCCCCGGATGGGTCTGGCAGAACCCCTCTACTACAGCCCCGGATGGGTCTGGCAGAACCCCTCTACTACAGCCCCGGATGGGTCTGGCAGAACCCCTCTACTACAGCCCCGGATGAGTCTGGCAGAACCCTCTACTACAGCCCCGGTCTGGCAGAACCCTCTACTACATCCCCGGAAGGGTCTGGCAGAACCCTCTACTACAGCCCCGGTCTGGCAGAACCCTCTACTACAGCCCCGGTCTGGCAGAACCCTCTACTACAGCCCCGGTCTGGCAGAACCCTCTACTACAGCCCCGGTCTGGCAGAACCCCTCTACTACAGCCCCGGATGGGTCTGGCAGAACCCCTCTACTACAGCCCGGGATGGGTCTGGCAGAACCCCTCTACTACAGCCCCGGATGGGTCTGGCAGAACCCTCTACTACAGCCCCGGTCTGGCAGAACCCCTCTACTACAGCCCCGGATGGGTATGGCAGAACCCTCTACTACAGCCCCGGATGGGTCTGGCAGAACCCTCTACTACAGCCCCGGATGGGTCTGGCAGAACCCTCTACTACAACCCCGGATGGGTCTGGCAGAACCCTCTACTACAGCCCCGGATGGGTCTGGCAGAACCCCTCTACTACAGCCCCGGTCTGGCAGAACCCTCTATTACAGTCCCGGTCTGGCAGAACCCTCTACTACAGCCCCGGATGGGTCTGGCAGAACCCCTCTACTACAGCCCCGGATAGGTCTGGCAGAACCCTCTATTACAGCCCCGGTCTGGCAGAACCCCTCTACTACAGCCCCGGATAGGTCTGGCAGAACCCCTCTATTACAGTCCCGGTCTGGCAGAACCCCTCTACTACAGCCCCGGATGGGTCTGGCAGAACCCCTCTACTACAGCCCCGGATAGGTCTGGCAGAACCCCTCTACTACAGCCCCGGTCTGGCAGAACCCCTCTACTACAGCCCCGGATAGGTCTGGCAGAACCCTCTACTACAGCCCCGGATGGGTCTGGCAGAACCCCTCTACTACAGCCCCGGATAGGTCTGGCAGAACCTCTACTACAGCCCCGGATGGGTCTAGCAGAACCCTCTACTACAGCCCCGGTCTGGCAGAACCCCTCTACTACAGCCCCGGTCTGGCAGAACCCCTCTACTACATCCCCGGTCTGGCAGAACCCCTCTACTACAGCCCCGGTCTGGCAGAACCCCTCTACTACAGCCCCTGATGGGTCTGGCAGAACCCTCTACTACAGCCCCGGTCTAGCAGAACCCTCTACTACAGCCCCGGATGGGTCTGGCAGAACCCCTCTAGTACAGCCCCGGATGGGTCTGGCAGAACCCCTCTACTACAGCCGCGGATGGGTCTGGCAGAACCCCTCTACTACAGCCGCGGATGGGTCTGGCAGAACCCCTCTACTACAGCCCCGGATGGGTCTGGCAGAACCCCTCTACTACAGCCCCTGATGGGTCTGGCAGAACCCTCTACTACAGCCCCGGTCTGGCAGAACCCCTCTACTACAGCCCCGGAGGGGTCTGGCTGAACCCCTCTACTACAGCCCCGGAGGGGTCTGGCAGAACCCCTCTACTACAGCCCCGGATGGGTCTGGCAGAACCCCTCTACTACAGCCCCGGATGGGTCTGGCAGAACCCCTCTACTACAGCCCCGGATGGGTCTGGCAGAACCCCTCTACTACAGCCCCGGATGGGTCTGGCAGAACCCCTCTACTACAGCCCCGGATGGGTCTGGCAGAACCCCTCTACTACAGCCCCGGATGGGTCTGGCAGAACCCCTCTACTACAGCCCCGGATGGGTCTGGCAGAACCCCTCTACTACAGCCCCGGATGGGTCTGGCAGAACCCCTCTACTACAGCCCCAGTCTGGCAGAACCCCTCTACTACAGCCCCGGAGGGGTCTGGCAGAACCCCTCTACTACAGCCCCGGATGGGTCTGGCAGAACCCCTCTACTACAGCCCCGGATGGGTCTGGCAGAACCCCTCTACTACAGCCCCGGATGGGTCTGGCAGAACCCCTCTACTACAGCCCCGGATGGGTCTGGCAGAACCCCTCTACTACAGCCCAGGATGGGTCTGGCAGAACCCCTCTACTACAGCCCCGGATGGGTCTGGCAGAACCCCTCTACTACAGCCCCGGATGGGTCTGGCAGAACCCCTCTACTACAGCCCCGGATGGGTCTGGCAGAACCCCTCTACTACAGCCCCGGATGGGTCTGGCAGAACCCCTCTACTACAGCCCCGGATGGGTCTGGCAGAACCCCTCTACTACAGCCCCGGATGGGTCTGGCAGAACCCCTCTACTACAGCCCCGGACGGGTCTGGCAGAACCCCTCTACTACAGCCCCGGACGGGTCTGGCAGAACCCCTCTACTACAGCCCCGGACGGGTCTGGCAGAACCCCTCTACTACAGCCCCGGACGGGTCTGGCAGAACCCCTCTACTACAGCCCCGGACGGGTCTGGCAGAACCCCTCTACTACAGCCCCGGACGGGTCTGGCAGAACCCCTCTACTACAGCCCCGGACGGGTCTGGCAGAACCCCTCTACTACAGCCCCGGACGGGTCTGGCAGAACCCCTCTACTACAGCCCCGGACGGGTCTGGCAGAACCCCTCTACTACAGCCCCGGACGGGTCTGGCAGAACCCCTCTACTACAGCCCCGGACGGGTCTGGCAGAACCCCTCTACTACAGCCCCGGACGGGTCTGGCAGAACCCCTCTACTACAGCCCCGGACGGGTCTGGCAGAACCCCTCTACTACAGCCCCGGACGGGTCTGGCAGAACCCCTCTACTACAGCCCCGGACGGGTCTGGCAGAACCCCTCTACTACAGCCGCGGATGGGTCTGGCAGAACCCCTCTACTACAGCCCCGGATGGGTCTGGCAGAACCCCTCTACTACAGCCCCTGATGGGTCTGGCAGAACCCTCTACTACAGCCCCGGTCTGGCAGAACCCCTCTACTACAGCCCCGGAGGGGTCTGGCTGAACCCCTCTACTACAGCCCCGGATGGGTCTGGCAGAACCCCTCTACTACAGCCGCGGATGGGTCTGGCAGAACCCCTCTACTACAGCCCCGGATGGGTCTGGCAGAACCCCTCTACTACAGCCCCTGATGGGTCTGGCAGAACCCTCTACTACAGCCCCGGTCTGGCAGAACCCCTCTACTACAGCCCCGGAGGGGTCTGGCTGAACCCCTCTACTACAGCCCCGGAGGGGTCTGGCTGAACCCCTCTACTACATCCCCGGATGGGTCTGGCAGAACCCCTCTACTACAACCCCGGTCTGGCAGAACCCTCTACTACAGCCCCGGTCTGGCAGAACCCCTCTACTACAGCCCCGGTCTGGCAGAACCCCTCTACTACAGCCCCGGTCTGGCAGAACCCCTCTACTACAGCCCCGGTCTGGCAGAACCCCTCTACTACAGCACCTGATGGGTCTGGCAGAACCCTCTACTACAGCCCCGGTCTAGCAGAACCCTCTACTACAGCCCCGGTCTGGCAGAACCCCTCTACTACAGCCCCGGAGGGGTCTGGCAGAACCCCTCTACTACAGCCCCGGATGGGTCTGGCAGAACCCCTCTACTACAGCCCCGGATGGGTCTGGCAGAACCCCTCTACTACAGCCCCGGATGGGTCTGGCAGAACCCCTCTACTACAGCCCCGGATGGGTCTGGCAGAACCCCTCTACTACAGCCCCGGATGGGTCTGGCAGAACCCCTCTACTACAGCCCCGGATGGGTCTGGCAGAACCCCTCTACTACAGCCCCGGATGGGTCTGGCAGAACCCCTCTACTACAGTCCCGGATGGGTCTGGCAGAACCCCTCTACTACAGCCCCGGATGGGTCTGGCAGAACACCTCTACTACAGCCCCGGATGGGTCTGGCAGAACCCCTCTACTACAGCCCCGAATGGGTCTGGCAGAACCCCTCTAGTACAGCCCCGGATGGGTCTGGCAGAACCCCTCTACTACAGCCGCGGATGGGTCTGGCAGAACCCCTCTACTACAGCCCCGGATGGGTCTGGCAGAACCCCTCTACTACAGCCCCTGATGGGTCTGGCAGAACCCTCTACTACAGCCCCGGTCTGGCAGAACCCCTCTACTACAGCCCCGGAGGGGTCTGGCTGAACCCCTCTACTACAGCCCCGGATGGGTCTGGCAGAACCCCTCTACTACAGCCCCGGATGGGTCTGGCAGAACCCCTCTACTACAGCCCCGGATGGGTCTGGCAGAACCCCTCTACTACAGCCCCGGATGGGTCTGGCAGAACCCCTCTACTACAGCCCCGGATGGGTCTGGCAGAACCCCTCTACTACAGCCCCGGATGGGTCTGGCAGAACCCCTCTACTACAGCCCCGGATGGGTCTGGCAGAACCCCTCTACTACAGCCCCGGATGGGTCTGGCAGAACCCCTCTACTACAGCCCCGGTCTGGCAGAACCCTCTACTACAGCCCCGGATGAGTCTGGCAGAACCCCTCTACTACAGCCCCGGATGAGTCTGGCAGAACCCCTCTACTACAGCCCCGGATGAGTCTGGCAGAACCCCTCTACTACAGCCCCGGATGAGTCTGGCAGAACCCCTCTACTACAGCCCCGGATGAGTCTGGCAGAACCCCTCTACTACAGCCCCGGATGAGTCTGGCAGAACCCCTCTACTACATCCCCGGATGGGTCTGGCAGAACCCCTCTACTACAGCCCCGGATGGGTCTGGCAGAACCCCTCTACTACAGCCCCGGATGGGTCTGGCAGAACCCCTCTACTACAGCCCCGGATGAGTCTGGCAGAACCCCTCTACTACAGCCCCGGATGGGTCTGGCAGAACCCCTCTACTACAGCCCCGGATGGGTCTGGCAGAACCCCTCTACTACAGCCCCGGATGGGTCTGGCAGAACCCCTCTACTAAAGCCCCGGATGGTTCTGGCAGAACCCTCTACTACAGCCCCGGATGGGTCTGGCAGAACCCCTCTACTACAGCCCCGGATGGGTCTGGCAGAACCCTCTACTACAGCCCCGGATGGGTCTGGCAGAACCCCTCTACTACAGCCCCGGATGGGTCTGGCAGAACCCCTCTACTACAGCCCCGGATGGGTCTGGCAGAACCCCTCTACTACAGCCCCGGATGGGTCTGGCAGAACCCCTCTACTACAGCCCCGGATGGGTCTGGCAGAACCCTCTACTACAGCCCCGGATGGGTCAGGCAGAACCCCTCTACTACAGCCCCGGTCTGGCAGAACCCTCTACTACAGCCCCGGTCTGGCAGAACCCCTCTACTACAGCCCCGGATGAGTCTGGCAGAACCCCTCTACTACAGCCCCGAATGAGTCTGGCAGAACCCCTCTACTACAGCCCCGGATGAGTCTGGCAGAACCCCTCTACTACAGCCCCGGATGGGTCTGGCAGAACCCCTCTACTACAGCCCCGGATGGGTCTGGCAGAACCCCTCTACTACAGCCCCGGATGGGTCTGGCAGAACCCCTCTACTACAGCCCCGGATGGGTCTGGCAGAACCCCTCTACTACAGCCCCGGATGGGTCTGGCAGAACCCTCTACTACAGCCCCGGATGGGTCTGGCAGAACCCTCTACTACAGCCCCGGATGGGTCTGGCAGAACCCCTCTACTACAGCCCCGGATGGGTCTGGCAGAACCCCTCTACTACAGCCCCGGATGGGTCTGGCAGAACCCTCTACTACAGCCCCGGATGGGTCTGGCAGAACCCTCTACTACAGCCCCGGATGGGTCTGGCAGAACCCTCTACTACAGCCCCGGATGGGTCTGGCAGAACCCCTCTACTACAGCCCCGGATGAGTCTGGCAGAACCCCTCTACTACAGCCCCGAATGAGTCTGGCAGAACCCCTCTACTACAGCCCCGGATGGGTCTGGCAGAACCCTCTACTACAGCCCCGGATGGGTCTGGCAGAACCCTCTACTACAGCCCCGGATGGGTCAGGCAGAACCCCTCTACTACAGCCCCGGTCTGGCAGAACCCTCTACTACAGCCCCGGTCTGGCAGAACCCCTCTACTACAGCCCCGGTCTGGCAGAACCCCTCTACTACAGCCCCGGTCTGGCAGAACCCCTCTACTACAGCCCCGAATGAGTCTGGCAGAACCCCTCTACTACAGCCCCGGATGAGTCTGGCAGAACCCCTCTACTACAGCCCCGGATGGGTCTGGCAGAACCCCTCTACTACAGCCCCGGATGGGTCTGGCAGAACCCTCTACTACAGCCCCGGATGGGTCTGGCAGAACCCTCTACTACAGCCCCGGATGGGTCTGGCAGAACCCCTCTACTACAGCCCCGGATGGGTCTGGCAGAACCCCTCTACTACAGCCCCGGATGGGTCTGGCAGAACCCCTCTACTACAGCCCCGGATGGGTCTGGCAGAACCCCTCTACTACAGCCCCGGATGGGTCTGGCAGAACCCCTCTACTACAGCCCCGGATGGGTCTGGCAGAACCCCTCTACTACAGCCCCGGATGAGTCTGGCAGAACCCTCTACTACAGCCCCGGTCTGGCAGAACCCCTCTACTACAGCCCCGGATGAGTCTGGCAGAACCCCTCTACTACAGCCCCGGATGGGTCTGGCAGAACCCCTCTACTACAGCCCCGGATGGGTCTGGCAGAACCCCTCTACTACGGGTCAGGCAGAACCCCTCTACTACAGCCCCGGATGGGTCTGGCAGAACCCCTCTACTACAGCCCCGGATGAGTCTGGCAGAACCCCTCTACTACAGCCCCGGATGGGTCTGGCAGAACCCCTCTACTACAGCCCCGGATGGGTCTGGCAGAACCCCTCTACTACAGCCCCGGATGGGTCTGGCAGAACCCTCTAATACAGCCCCGGATGGGTCTGGCAGAACCCTCTAATACAGCCCCGGATGGGTCTGGCAGAACCCCTCTACTACATCCCCGGATGGGTCTGGCAGAACCCCTCTACTACATCCCCGGATGGGTCTGGCAGAACCCCTCTACTACATCCCCGGATGGGTCTGGCAGAACCCCTCTACTACAGCCCCGGATGGGTCTGGAAGAACCCCTCTACTACAGCCCCGGATGGGTCTGGCAGAACCCCTCTACTACAGCCCCGGATGGGTCTGGCAGAACCCCTCTACTACAGCCCCGGATGGGTCTGGCAGAACCCCTCTACTACAGCCCCGGATGGGTCTGGCAGAACCCCTCTACTACAGCCCCGGATGGGTCTGGCAGAACCCCTCTACTACAGCCCCGGATGGGTCTGGCAGAACCACTCTACTACAGCCCCGGATGGGTCTGGCAGAATCCCTCTACTACATCCCCGGATGGGTCTGGCAGAACCCCTCTACTACATCCCCGGATGGGTCTGGCAGAACCCCTCTACTACATCCCCGGATGGGTCTGGCAGAACCCTCTACTACAACCCCGGATGAGTCTGGCAGAACCCCTCTACTACAACCCCGGATGGGTCTGGCAGAACCCTCTACTACAGCCCCGGATGAGTCTGGAAAAACCATTCATAAACGTCAATATCCTGCAGGCAGGGTTGAATCTGCCTGGCTGAGAGGCAGTGTGGTCAGAATGAGCGATCTCACCTGGCCTAATCACTCAGTTCTGTATCTGCCTGGCTGGGAGGCAATGTGGGTCGCCTGGCAACCAGAGCGCCAAACACATGCGGAAATACAATTCTGTAGTATGCCTGGGAATTTCTGTAGTATGTCTGGGAAGGCCAATATATTTTCTTAAATATTTTTTATTTTAACATTTAACAATTTTCTGTTCCCCTCTCAAGTACTTTTCAAGTACCAACTTAAGAAAATGTCAGATTTTCAAGGTATTCCAGTACTTGAATTTCAGTATGCCAAATTCAAATACTTTAAGCACCTCGAGCGAATCCTGGTGTCTAGCTATCTGCCGACAGGACTGTCTGCCGACGAACGTTGTTCATTAGTATTTTTCATCAGCAGTCACGGTTAGAGGATGAGGCAGTCTGGGCTCACAGAAAGGACTGGTCACCCACACCCTGACCTCTGACCTCTAGTCTATTCACACAGAGGTTGACTTCGGCATCTATTCACCAGCCACAGAGTGACAGCAGAGAGGTCGGGACACAGAGCTAAGACTAGGTTTGGTAAACTTGTTGTTTAATGGTTCCCAGATAGATTCTATAATGACTCCTGGACTGTGACAATATTCTGTTCCAAGATATTCAAATACATTGTTTTTTTTTGTGGGACTTACAGCCAATCAGAACAGCAGTTGCCATGGTAGCCACGGTGCTGGGGGCATCGCTCAGGTTCAACATGTGACCCGACAGTCCATTCAGCTCGTCCACAGCATACTTAAACATGAAGGGTACCATCACGTTGGTCATCTAGAGAGCAAAGGGGAGAGAGAGATGTGAAATCATTAATTTCCACTCTGATGGTAGAAGCTAGGTGCAATACGGCTGGGCTGTGTGTGGGCTTGTATTACTATCCTGATGGGGACCGGAGATGCCTAAAAGTCAGGATAGTAAAACAAGGAAAAGTCAATATTCCACAGGTAAGCTAACGGTTCCAGAAATAAGGAACGCAGTCAGACTCTATAGACCTCCAGATCTACATGAATGACTGGCAAACATACCCACCACCTCCGGTTATATTGGGTAACTACCAACCAAAACATTTTATTCAATATATATATATATTTAAAATAAATATTCAATGAATGTTACAGGAAACACACTCAGGTACCAAATTACTACAAGACAAAACAGCTCAATCAAGCCTGATGGTGGTGTTAGTAGGAAACGCAAAGACTTTTTATTTTAAATATGGAAACACACTTTTAAAAGGAAGTGGAACGAGGTAATGTCTTAGTGTGGGAAAGAATACATTACCTTACCTTGTATGCGGTAAAAACACAGTATTATGGGAGCACCTCCTCTAAGAGTATGAATCAGGCTGTCTGAGAAGGTTTGAATCTTAGGCTACCTGCCTACACATTGTTGAGGAGCTTGGAGGTTACTACGGTGTTGAACGCTGAGCTGTAGTCAATGAACAGCATTCTTACATAGGTATTCCACGTGTCCCAGATGGGTTAGGGGCAGTGTGGAGTATTATTCTGTCATCTGTGGATCTGTAGGGGCGGTATTACATTTTACATTTAAGTCATTTAGCAGACGCTCTTATCCAGAGCGACTTACAAATTGGTATGCAGATTGGAGTGGGTCCAGGGTTTCTGGGATGATGGTGTTGATGTGAGCCATGACCAGCCTTTCATGGCTATAGGATGTAAAATGTGCTACGGGCGATAGTCAATTAGGAAGGTCACCTTGGCATTCTTGGGCACGGGGACTATGGTGGTCTGCTTGAAACATGTAGGTATTACAGACTGGGTCATGGATAGTTTGAGAATGTCTGTGAAGAGACATGTCCTGGTATTCTGTCTGGCCTTGCGAATATTAACCTGTTCAAAAGATCTTATGCACATCGGCTACGGCGCCGAGACCACACAGTAGTCTGGAACAGCTGGCGCTATCATGCATGGTTCAGTGTTGCTTGCCTCAAAGGCATTTAGCTGGTAGGACATCTCGTTGTGTGGTTTCCCCTTTGTAATCCATGATAGTTTGCAGTCAGTCGTTGAGTGTCAGAGCCAGTGTAGTAGGATTCGATCTTAGTCCTATATTGAAGCTTTGCCTGTTTGTTTGATGGCTCGTCTCTCTTTCTAAAATCGGGCAATACAGCCCAATAGTCAATGAATGAATGATACAGGTTACATTTTCCAGCTTTAACCTTCATCACAATAGGGGCTGAGTGTTTACAATACTGTCCCTCTGGGCTCCTGGAACTAACCTAACCACTGCTGCCTAGACAACTGAAATACAAAACAGCCAAACCATGACTACTGCTACAATAACCTCGCCCTGGGCTATTGCATACAGTACTTAAGCCTGCGATATCAACAATTCAAAGTTGGCCTTTGTGGGTGTGATCCAAGAATTATATGGGAGTGACCTTACCGAGTATTTACATTTTACATTTTTAGTCATTTAGCAGACGCTCTTATCCAGAGCGACTTACAGTAGAGTGCATACATTTTATTATATTTTACATACTGAGACAAGGATATCCCTACCGGCCAAACCCTCCCTAACCCGGACGACGCTATGCCAATTGTGCGTCGCCCCACGGACCTCCCAGGTTGCGGCCGGCTGCGACAGAGCCTGGGCGCGAACCCAGCCCAGCCTGGGGCACGAACCCAGAGACTCTGGTGGCGCAGCTAGCACTGCGATGCAGTGGCCTAGACCACTGCGCCACCCGGGAGGCTGGTAATTTAAAGGTAATTTAAGCAAATCACATGTCTGCGAGGAGTGGCTCCAAATGGAAGCAAGACACATATAGGGGGGGGGGGGGGGGGTTAGGGGAAAGTGCCGTGAGAGATGATTGGTTGGAAGATTAAGCCGATGCACTGGGAGCATCTCCTTGTCTTTCTATTGGCTAATGAAGGACACGTTGGACGAGTTGGTCCACCAGACTCGTTGCGTATTTGGGAGGAAGTGTCTGGTAACAAGATTACTGGTACGATGGATGGGGTCTTTTCCAATTATAAAACTGAAGATAATCCTTGTTTAACACACCAATCTAGACATCTGGTGAAATAGACTGAGGTAGAGATAAAGACATAGACAGAGAGATGGGGATACTCTGTGCTGGCCCTCAGGCTATGGCAGGACAGGGGAATCGAGCAGATACAGATACATACACTAATATAAGCTTGAAAACCAGACAGACGACACAGTAATACATTGGAGGATTTAGAGAGCATATTAAAAGGAGAACACTGATACCAGGAGTCATGCAGTGGCAGGATGGGTGTGAGTGCTGTTATAACAACAACTCTTAGTTAACTTCTAGTTATAAACAGTGGCGTAACACGCGCCCCTGCAGCCCCCGTCAGTATGTCTAAATACCCCAGTACCGCCCAATATCCCGGTACGGCACCGCCCAATAGCCCGGCACGGCACCGCCCAATAGCCCGGCACGGTACCGCCCAATATCCCGGTACGGCACCGCCCAATAGCCCGGCACGGTACCGCCCAATACCCCGGTACGGCACCGCCCAATAGCCCGGTACGGCACCGCCCAATAGCCCGGTACGGCACCGCCCAATAGCCCGGTACGGCACCGCCCAATAGCCCGGTACGGCACCGCCCAATAGCCCGGTACGGTACCGCCCAATACCCCGGTACGGCACCGCCCAATAGCCCGGTACGGCACCGCCCAATAGCCCGGCACGGCACCGCCCAATATCCCGGCACGGCACCGCCCAATATCCCGGCACGGCACCGCCCAATATCCCGGCACAGTACCGCCCAAGCCAGGTTTCACTCAGCCTACAGTGCTTATAGAAAGTCAACCATGGGATTTATTCACATTTTATTACAAATAGGATTCAAATGGAATTGAATTGTAAATTTGTTCAACGATCTGCATGAGCTGGCGCCAACCCAGAGAAAATGATTTAGTGTAAGAGGTGCTGACTAACGCAGAATAAACTGGAAGCTATAAAAACAAAGAGAGAGTCACTCTTTCCACATGTATAACCTCCCAGTAATTTATTGGGTCAAAAAATCTATGTTTCAGCATCACTGTGCCTTCTTCCAATGATCTACACAAAATACTCTGTCAAAGTAAAAAAATAAATAATGAAAACAGTAATATATCTTCATTGCATAAGTATTCAGCTCCCTGAGTCAATACATGTTAGAAACACATCCAATAGGGATTCTAGCTGGGAGTCTTCTCTTCAGCTCCCTGAGTCAATACATGTTAGAGCCAGATCTAATAGGGATTCTAGCTGGGAGTCTTCTCTTCAGCTCCCTGAGTCAATACATGTTAGAGCCAGATCTAATAGCGATTCCAGCTGGGAGTCTTCTCTTCAGCTCCCTGAGTCAATACATGTTAGAAACACATCCAATAGGGATTCTAGCTGGGAGTCTTCTCTTCAGCTCCCTGAGTCAATACATGTTAGAGCCAGATCTAATAGCGATTCCAGCTGGGAGTCTTCTCTTCAGCTCCCTGAGTCAATACATGTTAGAGCCAGATCTAATAGGGATTCTAGCTGGGAGTCTTCTCTTCAGCTCCCTGAGTCAATACATGTTAGAAACACATCCAATAGGGATTCTAGCTGGGAGTCTTCTCTTCAGCTCCCTGAGTCAATACATGTTAGAGCCAGATCTAATAGGGATTCTAGCTGGGAGTCTTCTCTTCAGCTCCCTGAGTCAATACATGTTAGAGCCAGATCTAATAGGGATTCTAGCTGGGAGTCTTCTTGGTTAACTCTCATGAGAGCGTTGCCTGGATTCTGCTAAATGTTCCCATTAATGATTTTTTTATCTTAAAGTTCTTTCAAGGTGTTGGGGATTATGGCTAGACAACCATTTTCAAGTCTTGACGTAGATCTTCGAGCAGATTTAAGTAAAAAAAAACTAACTTGGCCACTCGAGCATTCACTGTCTTCTTGGTAAGCAACTCCGGTGTAGATTTGGCATTGTGTTTTAGGTTATTGTCCTGCTGAAAGGTGAATTCATCTCCCAGTGTCTGGTGGAAAGCAGACTGAACCAGGTTTTACTCTAGGATTTTCCTGTGCTTAATTCCATCCCTTTCTTTTCATCCTGAAAAACTCCCCAGTCTTCTGTTAATGTCAAGAATACCAATAACCATGCTTGAAAATAATGAGGCAGTTACTCAATGATGCGTTTGATTTTCCACAAACGTTAAGGCTTTGCATTTAGGCCCAACATGTGTTGTTGTGGAACAGTATTACTTTAGTGCCTCAGTGCCTCAAACATATGAATGTTTCGGGAATATGTGTATTTTTTTCCACTCTTGTCATTTAGGTCATTATTGTGGAATCTCCACAATGCTGTTGATCCATCCTCAGTTCACCCATCACAGCCATCGAACTCTGTAGCCATTTTAAAATCACCGATGGCCTCATGGTGACATCCCTAAGCAGTTTCCTTCCTCTCCTGCAGCTCAGTCCAGTAGGGCGCGTGGTTTACAGTGTTTTCCTGTCGGCTATACAGCCGATTGCAGACTAACTTTCAGCCGGGTTACTAGAGCCGCTAGTCAGAAGGAAAAGAAGTATGCTGAGCCCTCTCCCGCTAGAATTAACCTAATGTAGCAGGCGTAAAAGAGAACACCTGAGCGTAATCGGCACATCCGGTTGAAGATGGCTGTATCCCTGAGAACCAGAAGCAGCCGGTTGAAGATGGCTGTATATCCCTGAGAACCAGAAGCAGCCGGTTGAAGATGGCTGTATCCCTGAGAACCAGAAGCAGCCGGTTGAAGATGGCTGTATCCCTGAGAACCAGAAGCAGCCGGTTAAAGATGGCTGTATCCCTGAGAACCAGAAGCAGTCGGTTGAAGATGGCTGTATCCCTGAGAACCAGAAGCAGTCGGTTAAAGATGGCTGTATCCCTGAGAACCAGAAGCAGCCGGTTGAAGATGGCTGTATATCCCTGAGAACCAGAAGCAGCCGGTTAAAGATGGCTGTATCCCTGAGAACCAGAAGCAGTCGGTTAAAGATGGCTGTATCCCTGAGAACCAGAAGCAGCCGGTTGAAGATGGCTGTATATCCCTGAGAACCAGAAGCAGCCGGTTAAAGATGGCTGTATCCCTGAGAACCAGAAGCAGCCGGTTAAAGATGGCTGTATCCCTGAGAACCAGAAGCAGCCGGTTAAAGATGGCTGTATCCCTGAGAACCAGAAGCAGCCGGTTAAAGATGGCTGTATCCCTGAGAACCAGAAGCAGCCGGTTAAAGATGGCTGTATCCCTGAGAACCAGAAGGAGCCGGTTGTTGGCAACTCCGATAAGGGTGCACTAGAACGAACAATACGCATCTTCTAGACAGGAGCCTGTCAGTCACAAAAGGTGACAGAGAAACCCTGCTGGTTTGACAGTCTGCTGTCTGTCCCGCCTCTCGGGACCTGGGTGTGTTGTGTGCACTGGGGCTGGGGTTGAATTTCTACACGGGAGGGAGAAAGCATCAATTTACACGTCCCGTATATATATAAATGGGAGTGAAAAATGTACACGTCCCATATAATGTGAGTGAATAGCCTATAATGATGAGTCCAAATCCACTTAGCCTATTGTTTTCTGGCACATTCATTTATTTTCCTTCTCGGTCCGACATTAACACTGGCCCGGGACCAGTAAAAACACATGGGGACAGAGGAGCTCGTCAGGCCAGTAACATTAACACTGACCCAGGACCAGTAAAAACACATGGGGACAGTGGAGCTCGTCAGGCCAGTAACATTAACACTGGCCCAGGACCAGTAAAAACACATGGGGACAGTGGAGCTTGTCAGGCCAGTAACATTAACACTGACCCAGGACCAGTAAAAACACATGGGGACAGTGGAGCTCGTCAGGCCAGTAACATTAACACTGACCCAGGACCAGTAAAAACACATGGGGACAGTGGAGCTCGTCAGGCCAGTAACATTAACACTGACCCAGGACCAGTAAAAACACATGGGGACAGTGGAGCTCGTCAGGCCAGTAACATTAACACTGACCCGGGACCAGTAAAAACACATGGGGACAGTGGAGCTCGTCAGGCCAGTAACATTAACACTGACCCGGGACCAGTAAAAACACATGGGGACAGTGGAGCTCGTCAGGCCAGTAACATTAACACTGACCATGGACCAGTAAAAACACATGGGGACAGTGGAGCTCGTCAGGCCAGTAACATTAACACTGACCCAGGACCAGTAAAAACACATGGGGACAGTGGAGCTCGTCAGGCCAGTAACATTAACACTGACCCAGGACCAGTAAAAACACATTTACCTGCTCTGTCTACTACTGAAAACCATTGAAGATGTAAATATCATGCTCTTTGTATTTGGAGCAATACGATTGGCCATTCATTCAAGCATCACCACGCTCCCACGAGTCACAACCTCTCTAAGCAGTCCAGGAGTTGATGCCTTATTTAACGAGGCAAGTCAGTTAAGAACAAATTCTTATTTTCATTGATGACCTAGGAACAGTGGGTCAACAACCTTGTTCAGGGGCAGAGGGACAGATTTGAACCTTGTCAACTCAGGGATTCAATCCGGCAACCTTCCAGTTACTAGTCCAACTCTCTAACCACTAGGCTACCTGCTCTAACCACTAGGCTACCTGCTCTAACCACTAGGCTACCTGTCTCTAACCACTAGGCTACCTGCTCTAACCACTAGGCTACCTGCTCTAACCACTAGGCTACCTGTCTCTAACCACTAGGCTACCTGTCTCTAACCACTAGGCTACCTGTCTCTAACCACTAGGCTACCTGCTCTAACCACTAGGCTACCCGCTGTAACCACTAGGCTACCCGCTCTAAGCACTAGGCTACCTGTCTCTAACCACTAGGCTACCTGCTCTAACCACTAGGCTACCTGTCTCTAACCACTAGGCTACCTGCTCTAACCACTAGGCTACCTGTCTCTAACCACTAGGCTACCTGCTCTAACCACTAGGCTACCCGCTGTAACCACTAGGCTACCTGTCTCTAACCACTAGGCTACCTGTCTCTAACCACTAGGCTACCTGCTCTAACCACTAGGCTACCTGTCTCTAACCACTAGGCTACCTGCTCTAACCACTAGGCTACCTGTCTCTAACCACTAGGCTACCTGCTCTAACCACTAGGCTACCTGCTCTAACCACTAGGCTACCTGTCTCTAACCACTAGTCTACCTGTCTCTAACCACTAGTCTACCTGTCTCTAACCACTAGGCTACCTGTCTCTAACCACTAGGCTACCTGTCTCTAACCACTAGGCTACCTGTCTCTAACCACTAGGCTACCTGTCTCTAACCACTAGGCTACCTGTCTCTAACCACTAGGCTACCTGTCTCTAACCACTAGGCTACCTGTCTCTAACCACTAGGCTACCTGTCTCTAACCACTAGGCTACCTGTCTCTAACCACTAGGCTACCTGTCTCTAACCACTAGGCTACCTGTCTCTAACCACTAGGCTACCTGTCTCTAACCACTAGGCTACCTGTCTCTAACCACTAGGCTACCTGTCTCTAACCACTAGGCTACCTGTCTCTAACCACTAGGCTACCTGCTCTAACCACTAGGCTACCTGCTCTAACCACTAGGCTACCTGCTCTAACCACTAGGCTACCTGCTCTAACCACTAGGCTACCTGCTCTAACCACTAGGCTACCTGCTCTAACCACTAGGCTACCTGCTAGGCTACCTGCCGCCCCATATATGGGGGACAGAGGAAGGGTTAGTCTTTCAAAAATCATGTCAACTCCTATTATTTCACCCAGTGAGTCCATGTAACTTATTTCGCCCAGAGTGAGTCCATGTAACTTATTTCGCCCAGAGTGAGTCCATGTAACTTATTTCACCCAGAGTGAGTCCATGTAACTTATTTCACCCAGAGTGAGTCCATGTAACTTATTTCACCCAGTGAGTCCATGTAACTTATTTCACCCAGAGTGAGTCCATGTAACTTATTTCACCCAGAGTGAGTCCATGTAACTTATTTCACCCA